>NW_007246491.1:0-5384 GCF_000164805.1 Carlito syrichta
GGTACGGCTTCTCCCCGGTGTGGGTGCGCTGGTGGATCTTCAGGGACGACCACCAGCTGAACCTCTTCCCGCAGTCCAGGCACACAAAATGACCCTCGCCAGCAGAGAGTGTGGGGCTCAGAGGGCCAGGGGCTGTCCCGGAAGCCCGACCTGCCAGTCCCCCCTCCTGTTCAGTGGGAGGAGCCCACTTTGGACCCCCGATCTCCTCCTGTCCCCCCAAGGCTCGAGGCCTCCCTAGGGTCTGGCACTGCGGGAGGCCCCGATGCTGCTGGAAAATGTTCTCCTTATCCTTCTCCGAAAGCATGGCCTGCGGCCCCAGCGTCTGCAGCAGCTTCTCCGGCTTCTCCTGCTTAATCTTCATCTCCAGCCCATCTCCTGCCAGGGACAAACGGGAGAGAGGATGGGGAGTCACTCGCTGCTCTGTTCAGTGGGATGGAGAGAATGAGCCCGGGAAGGGGGCGGGGGGCGGGGGGCGGGAGGGGGCAAGGAAGGGCTGAAAATAAGGCAGGAGAAGAGAACGCAGACAGAAAAGATTTTTAAATGGACAGAAAACGGGGGCAAGAGAGAAAATAAAGTAGGGAAAGCAGAAAGGACAACGCGATGTGAGTTGAGGGGTGGAGAAGAGCAAAGGAAACAAATCCAAGGAAAGACTGGACTGCCCTGCCTTCTCCAACCTGAGGCCCAGGAGATGCAGGAAGATTAAAGAAACCAGTATGGTGAGACCTCCTGACCCAGGCAGCAAGGAAAAAATGGTCAAGTTTGAAAACCTACTATTCTTTTTCTAAGATCAGTGTACTGGAAGCTTTCTAAGTGACGGCATGCCCAGTCCCCCTGTGGTCAGGGTAACCAAACCCCAAGTCAGTGCAGCATCCTCTACATTGGCTGGGCCCCAGCTCCAGGACAGTAGCCATGGTCTGTGAACACCTTAACTGCTGGGACCTCAGCTCTTCGGCAACCTCACCTTCCTTCAACAAACCAAGAACAATGTAGGCCAGAACGGCATTAGCACCCAAAAGAGGTGTTGCCTTACCTTTGTAGTAAACCAGTGTGTCGTTCCACACACACTGCTCCCAGCCACACCTTACACCATGCACAAGTCTATAGAGGCGCTTTGCTTTCCTAGCTCATGGACCTAAGAAGCCAATGGAAAACCTCAGCTGTAGACTCTATAGAATGCAGACTATATGATTCCATTTATATAAAGACCAAAAGTCAGCAAAACCAATGCATGAGTTAGAAGTTCGGATAATGGCCCCATTACAGAGAGCACTGCAGTTAGAAGGGGGCATGGGTTATGAGGCTCTGACAATGTTCTCTCTTGATGTGGGTGCTGGTCATAGGAAAAAGTTTGCTTCATAAGGATTTATAGAGCTTGTGATCTATGCACCTTTATGTGTGTTATATTTCAAAAAGGTTCACATGCAATACAAAGTAGGTGGAATAAAATAGTAGTGAACAAAGAGAATACCTCAGTCAACAACAGATGTCAAGATTATACAGGAAACAAAATAAACCCAAGGAAGTAGAATGAAAGTATTAATAAAGATAAAAACAGAAATTATAGATAAAGAGACATATAAATACAAAAAGGAGTTTGAAAAGTCTAAAATACTAAATGTGGACTTTATATCAATAAACTTAAAAATCTATATAAATGATTTTGCAAGAAAACATACATTAAAACTGACCCTGTAGACACCCTAACTACATAAATAATTAGAAGAGACTGAGAAGAAAGCCAAAGTTCTTCCTTAAAGCAGATAATAGGCTACATAACTGTATAAACAGGTACCAATAAAACCTCAAGGGAAGGACGATTCCCAGCTTGCATAAACTACTACAGTCAACAGGAGGGAGGGAGGGAGGGAAGGAGGGAAGGCAGGAAGGAGGAAGTCTCAAGGCTAGCACAACTCCAGTATCAAAACAAAGACAATGGAGGGCAGCAGGAAACAATAGGTTTATCATTCTTTGACCATAGATACAAACAATATCAAAGCAAGTTCACTGGCATTAAAATAAGAGTATATCATGACCTTGCTGAGATTTTTTCCAGGAAAGCAAAGATGGCCTGATACAGTTCATGACATTACCTTATTAAGAGTGGGAAAACAGCTGGGCTCAGTGGCTTAGCTTGTAATCCCAGCAGTTTGGGAGGCCGAGGCGAGTGGATTGCCTGAGCCTGCGGGTTCAAGACCACCCCGGGCAACCTGGCGAGACCTCATCTCTACAATAAATCAAAAATTAGCCAGGAGTGGTAGTGCGCACCTGTAGTTCCAGCTACTTGGAAGGCTGAGGCAAAGGGATCACCAGAGCCCAGCAGGTCGAGGCTGTGGTGGCCGGGAGCGTGCCACTGCACTCCAGTCTGGGCAACAAAGTGAGACTCCAACTCAAAAAATAAAGTAAATAAAAAGAGTGGGAAAACTCATACCATCTCAATAGACATGAAAAAGTTCTATGATAAAATTCATCATCATTTCTGAGAGAGGGAGGAGGAAGGGAAGGGAAAGGAAAAAGAGAGAGAGGGTGGGAGGGAAGAGGGAAGAAGCAAGCTCTTAGCAAACTAGGAATATAGGGAACTTTCTTAAGTTGACAAAGAATGTATACTAGAAGTTACAGCAAACATTATAGACAAAGGCAAAACATTAGAAACCTGCTAGAATTAGGAACAAAATGAGGATGCTCACCATCACTGACACTATTCAACTTTGTATTTAAGGAACTAGCCAAAGAATGAGGGGGGAAAGAGAAATATGTAAAAATAGAAAAGGAAGAGAGGGCCAGGCTCGGTGGCTCAGCCTGTAATCCCAGCGCTTTGGGAGCCCGCAGGCTCGAGACCCGCCCAGGCAACTTGGCGAGACCTCATCTCTACAATAAATCAAAAATTAGCCAGGCATGGTAGCGCATGCCTGCAGTTCCAGCTACTTGGAAGGCTGAGGCAGAAGGATCGCCAGAGCCCAGCAGGTCGAGGCTGCAGTGACCGGGAGCGTGCCACTGCACTCCAGTCTGGGAGACAGAGTGAGACTCCAACTCAAAAAAAAAAAAGAAAAGGAAGAGAAACTATCATTTGCTTATTATTATTATTATTTTAATAATAAAATAAGGAGTTGGAGTCTCACTCCTTCGCCCAGGCTGGGGTGCAGCGGCACGCACGCTCACGGCCACCCCAGCATCCACCTGCTGGGCTCCAGCGATCCTTCCTCCTCAGCCTTCCGAGTAGCAGGAACTACAGGTGCACACTACCACGCCTGGCTATTTTTTATTTTATTGTAGAGACGAAGTCTCGCCAAGTTGCCGGGGCTGGTCTCCAACCCGTGAGCTCAGGCAATCCATTCATCTTGATCTCCCAAAGTGCTGGTATTACAGGATGAGCCACCGAGCCTGGCCTGCTTATTATTCCTAACCTGAAAATATGCAAGAGAACCCACTGATAAATAGAAATGAGTTCAGAAAGATTACCAGGTATAAAAACATACAAAAATTAATAACTTTTTAATAATGGCAACGAAAGCCATAAAATAACTAGGAATATACCCAATGAACATGCAAAACTTGTATAAAGAAAACTGTCAAACTTTACTGAAGAGATAAAGAAAACTTAAATAAAAAGACAAATATACTTTTTTTTTTTTGAGTCAGGGTCTCACTGTCTCCCAGGCATGGTCACAGCTCACCACAATCTCAAATTCCTTGACTCAGGTGATCCTTCTGCCTCAGCCTCCTGAGTAGCAGTGACTATAGGCACACCTACCACACCTGGCTAAATTTTTCTATTTTTTGTAGAAACGAGGTCTTGCTATGTTGCCCAGGCTGATTTTGAACTCCTGGGTTCAAGCAATCCTCCGGCCTCAGCCTCCTAAAATACTGGGATTACAGGCTTCAGTCATTACACCTGGTAAATATATCATATTCTTAGATGAGAAGACAAAGTTTTTCACTCTAAAATAAAGTTTAAATTCAGTGTAGGGATAACCCCTTTAGATCCCCTCCCCCTGTGGGAGATTTTCTGTCCTCTCAATAAATCCTGCTTTCTAAAAAAAAAAAAATTCAGTATAATCTTAATTAAGTACATTATAAAATTTATGATGTACATAAACTGCCCAGGAAATCCTAAAAATGAACAAGGGGCAATGTAACTTATATGACATTAAAGCTAAAATACTATCATTATACACTTATCAAAATGACTAAAATCCAGAACACCAGCATCAAATGTGGGAAGGTTGTCGAGTAACAGGAACTCTTTCATTGCTGATGGGGATGCAAAATGGTACAGCCACTTTGGAAGACACTAGCAGTTTCTTACAAAGCTTAATATGGGCTTACCATTATAATCCAGCAACTACTCTCCTAGATATTTACTCAAATGAGTTGAAATCTTATGTCCACACAAAAACCTGCACACAGATGTTTATAGCTTTAGTCATAACTGCCAAAACTTGGCAGCACCAAGATGTCCTTCAGTGGGCAGATGGATAACAAACTGTGGTGCATCCTTACAATGGAATATTATTCAGCGGTAAAAAGAAATGAGTTATCAAGTCACAAAATATAGGGAGGTTTCTTAAATGTGTATTGCTTAGTGAAAGAAACCAATCTGAAAAGACTACACACTGTATGACTCCAACTATAGGGCATTCTGTAAAGGTAACACTACAGAGAACAACAACAACAACAAAACAGTGGTTGTCAGGGGCTGGCAGAGAAGTAGGAAAGGGTGAATAGGTAGAGCACAGGGAATCTGTGGGCCATGACACTATTCTGTATGACACTGTAATGATGGACACCAGACATTATGCCTTTGTCAAAACCCATATGATACACAACACCAAGACTGTAAACTATAGGTTTTAGATAATAATAATGTATCGATATTGGTTCATCAATTAGAACAAATGTACCTAGTTTACTAACGCAAGATGTTAATAATAGAAACTGGGCATGCTCTTGTCCCAATTTTTCTGTGAACCTAAAAGTGCTCTAAAATATTTATTTGTTTGTTTGTTTATTTTATTTATTTATTTTTTTTTTAGTTGGAGTCTCACTTGGAGGCCCACTCTCACCCCTCCTGTTCGCTCCCATATTGCAAGTCCTGGCTATGCTGGTCATAGAAGAGGACTTCCTCCTCGGTATTCCGATAAGACGAAACGATATCTGGTTATCTGTCTTTGCAGATGATATGATTGTGTACCTTGAAACCCAATATAATCTGACAAAAACTCCTTACACTGATAAGGCCTTTGGCAAAGTCTCACGATACAAAATAAATGTACAAAAGACAATCGCATTTCTCTACACCAGTAATAAACAACAGAAACCCAAATTAAAAAACACAATTCCATTCACAATAGCCACAAAAATAATGAAATACCTTGGCATCTTTCTAA
>NW_007246491.1:5404-10660 GCF_000164805.1 Carlito syrichta
CGACCTGCTGGGCTCCAGCGATCCTTCCGCCTCAGCCTTCCGAGTAGCCGGAACTATAGGTGCACGCTACCACGCCAGGCTAATTTTTGATTTATTGTAGAGATGAAGTCTCCCCTGCCCAGGCGGGTCTCGAACCTGCGGGCTCAGGCAATCCACTCACCTCAGCCTCCCAAAGGCGAGATTACAGGCTGAGCCACCGAGCCCGGCTGCTCTAAAACATTTAAGTCCATTTAGAAAATAACAACTCTTTACAGATGTGGTTGTGATTAGTGTGGCTGCTCCATGATGAGCCTGGTGAGGTGAGGCTGCAAGTCAGATTCCCTTCCGCTAGAAAAAAAAAAAAAAGCTGAATATAATCAATAGAATAATACCGAATGCATACAATAGACAAATAGACCAATGAAACAGAATAATTTGATGTATGATACAAGAGACGTTCCAAGTCAGTAGTGAAAGGCTATGTATTTACTTAGAACCAATTATCTTTTGAGGAAAAATATTTAAGTTAGATTCCTAGTGCATATTTTTCATAAAATCTAGTTCCAGATAGACTTAAGTACTAGTTTCAAAAAAAGAAAATACAGGCTGGGCATGATGGCTCAAGCCTGTAATCCCAGCACTTTGGGAGGCTGAGGTGAGGGGATTGCCTGAGCCCACAGGGTTCGAAAACAGCCTTGTGAGACCTCATCTCTACAACTGCAACTTGGTGAGAACTTATCTCTACAATAAGTAAAATAAAATAAAATAAAATAATTAGCTGGGCGTGATAGTGTGTGCCTATAGTTCCAGCTACTTGGAAGGCTAAGGCAGAAGAATAGCCTGACCCCAGCAGGTCAACGCTGGGGTGGTCGCGAGAGTGCCACTACACCCCAGCCTGAGCAACGGAGTGAGACACCAACTCAAAAAAAAAAAAGGGAGGGCTTGGTGGCTCAGCCTGTAATCCCAGCACTTTGGGAATTTGAAGTGAGTGGATTGCCTGAGCCCGCGGGTTCAAGACCCGCCCAGGCAACTTGGTGAGACTTCATCTCTACAATAAATCAAAAATTAGCCAGGTGTGGTAGCGCTCATCTGAGTTCCAGCTACTTAAAAGGCTGATGCAGAAGGATCGCCAGAGCCCAGCAGGGCGAGGCTGCAGTGGCCGGGAGCGGCCATTGCACTCCAGTCTGGGCGACAGAGTGAGACTCTAACTCAAAAAAAGAAGAAAGAAAAAAAAAAAGAAAATACAAATATTAGAAAATATTAGAATTAGGAGAACTTGTTTAGAATTTAGACACAAGGCCACAAGGCCGGGCACAGTGGCTCATACCTGTAATCCCAGTACCTTGAGAGGCCAAGGCAAGAGGGGTTTTAAGACCAGTCTAGGCAACATAGAAAGACCTTGTTTCTACAAAAATAAAAATAAAAAATAGCTGAGTGTGGTGGTATGTGCCTATAGTCCCAGCTACTTGAGAGGTTGAGGCAGGAAGATTGCCTGAGCCCAGGAGGTCAAGGCTGCAGTGAGACACGATCATGCCACTGCACTTCAGCCCAGGAGACAGAGTGACACCTCAACTCAAAAAATAAAAAGGTACAAAGCCGGGCTCAGTGGCTCAGCCTGTAATCCCACGCCTCGGGAGGCTGAGGTGAGTGGATTGCCTGAGCCCGCGGGTTCGAGACCCGCCTGGGCAACTTGGTGAGACCTCATCTCTACAATAAATCAAAAAATTAGCCAGGCGTGGTAGTGCGCACCTGTAGTTCCAGCTACTTGGAAGGCTGAGGCAGAAGGATCGCTGGAGCCCAGAAGGTCGAGGCTGCGGTAGCCAGAGCGGCCACTGCACTCCAGTCTCGGCGACAGAGTGAGACTCCAACTCAAAAAAAAAAAAAATTAGCCGGGTGTGGTGGCACGCGCCTGTAGTTCCAGTTACTTGGAAGGTTGAGGTGGAAGGATTGCCGGAGCCCAGCAGATCGAGGTTGCGGTGGCCGGGAGCGGCTACAGCACTCCAGTCTGGGTGACGGAGTGAGACTCCAACTCAAAAAAAAAAAAAACAAGGTACAAAACATAAAAAATAAACTTAATACACCTGTGTTACAAAATACATCACAAACATAAGTCAAATAGAAATGGCAGTTAAGGGCAGCATTTTCCAAGAACTTTCTGCAGCAGAGGAAATGGTTTATATCTGAGCTCTCTAGTCCTATGTTGTTATTGAGCCCTTGAAATATGACTAGTGCGATTGAGAAACAGAATTCTGTATTGTATTTAGGTTAAACCTAAACTTAAATAGTCATATGTGGCTAGCAGCCAAATACTAGATAGCACAAGTCTAGGAAAACATGTGCAGATACATAACAGACAAGTAATATCCAGAATATATAAGGAACTACTGTAGATATAATGGAAAGAGGTCCAACCAGATTAGTCATCAACAAGATGCAAAATAAAAGTGTAGCATCTTTTTACTCTCATACCAGCAAAAATGGAAAAGAATGATAGTACCCCTACTTCACAGTGCTCATGGAACTACACGAGAACAAGGACACACGTGGGTATCTTGGAGTTATAAACTGGGTCAGACTTTTTGGAGGCCAATTTGACAGTGTTTATTAAAATTATAAATGTGTAGAGCCTTCTATCCCTTCTAACCAGCGATTCCACTTTAGATATTTACCTAACAAATACATAGGAGTGGAAAGAGGAATGTCCAAGAATATTCAATGACATACCATTTATAATTAGCAAACAATGAAAACAACTTAATTTTTTTTCAGTAGAGGAATTTTATTTTTTATTTTTAAGTCAGAATCTCATTTTGTCTCCCAGGCTGGAGTGCAGTGGCACCATCATGGCTCACGGCAGTCTTGACCTTCTGGGCTCAGGCGATCCTTCCACCTCATCCTTGGGAGTAGGTACATGCCAGCTAATTTTTTTTTTTTTTTTTGTAGCAATGAGGTCTCACTATGTTGCCCAGACTGGTCTCAAACTCCTGGGCTCAAGCAATCCTCCCACCTCAGCCTTCCAAAGTGCTGGGATTACAGACATGAGTCACCATGCTAGGCTTCTTTTCCTTGTTTTGTTTTAAATTTTAGATTCAGGGGACACATATGCAGGTTTGTTACATGAATATACTGTGTGATGGTGGGGTTTGGGCTTCTACTGAGCCCATTGCTCAAATGGTGAGCATGGCACTCAATAGGTAGCTTTTCATCCTTTGTCCCCCTCTCTGTCTGCCCACTTGAGAAGTCCCCAGTGTCTGCTATTCCCACCCTTATGCCTGTATGTACCCAGTGTTTAGCCCCCAGTTATAAGTAAGAACATGCAGTATTCGGTTTTCTGCTTCTGTGTTAATTTGCTTAAAATAATAGCCTCCAGCTGCATCCACATTACTGCAAAGGACATGATTTCCTTTCTTTTTTTTTTTTTTTTTTTTTAGTTAGAGTCTCACTCTGTTGCCCAGGTTCGAGTGCAGTGGCACACTCACCACCACCCCAGTACTGACCTGCTGGGTTCTGGCAATCCTTCCGCCTCAGCCTTCCAAGTAGCAGGAACTACAGACGTGCTACCATGCCTGGCTAATTTTTGATTCATTGTAGAGATGAGGTCTCCCCAAATTGCCCGGGCTGGTCTCGAACCCATGGGTTCAGACAATTCACTCGCCTCAGCCTCCCCAAGTGCTGGGATTACAAGATGAGTCACTGAGCCCAGCCTAGGCTTGGAGTGCAATGGCATGCTCACAGCCACCACAACCCTGACATGCTGGGCTCAGGTGATCCTTCTACCTTAACATCAAGTAGCTGGAATATAGGCATATGCTATCACACCTGGCTCGTTTTTTTTATTTTTTGCAGAGATGAGGTCTTGCCAAGTTCCCCAGGCTAGTCTCAAAGTCCAGGGCTCAGGCAATCCTCTTGTCTCCGCTTCCCAAAGTGCTGGGATTACAGGCATGAGACACCATGCCCAGTGGATTTCCTCCTTTTCAATGGCTACATAGTATTCCATGGTGTATATGTACCACATTTTCTTTATCCAATCCACCATCTATGGGCACCTAGGTTGGTTTCATGTTTTTGCTACTGCAAATAGTGCTGCAATAAACACACAAACACAGATGTCTTTTTGGTAGAACAATTTATGCTCCTTTGGGCATATACGCAGTAATGAAAATGCTGGATCAAATAGCAAATCAATTTTCAGTTTTTTAAGAAATCTCCAAATCAGCCGGGCATGGTGGCACGTGCCTGTAATTCCGGCTACTCAGAAGGCTAAGGCGGAAGGATCGCCGGAGCCCAGCAGGTCGAGGCTGTAGTGGCCAGAAGCGGCCACCGCACTCCAGTCTGGGCAACAGAGTGAGACTCCAATTCAAAAGAAATCTCCAGCCAGGCTCGGTGGCTCAGCCTGTAATTCCGCACCTTGGGAGGCTGAGGTGAGTGGATTGTCTGAGCCCGCGAGTTCATGACCCGCCTGGGTAACTTGGCAAGACCTCATCTCTACAATAAGTCAAAAACTAGCCGGGCGTGGTAGTGCACGCCTATAGTTCCAGCTACTTGGAAGGCTGAGACAGAAGGATCGCCAGAGCCCAGCAGGTCGAGGCTGCGGTGGCCGGGAGCGGCCACTGCACTCCAGTCTGGGTGACAGAGTGAGACTCCAACTCAAAAAAAAAAAAAAAAAAAAGAAATCTCCAAACTGCTTTCCACTGGGGTTGAACTTGATTACATTCCTATCACCAGTGTATAAGCATTCCCTTTTATCCAGAGCCTCACCAATATATTGTTTTTTACTTGTTCATAATAGCCATTCTGTCTGGAAAATAAACTAATTACCCATAAATAATAGTTTAAAAAATAATCACTCCCTCTATAATATGGAATATACTGCAGCAATTGGAAAAAATGAAAAATAACTTAGTAGGTGGCAATGTAAAAAGAGTCCCAAAACATTTTAAGTGAAAACAAGCTGAAAAACAATATGGACCGGGCTCGGTGGTTCAGCCTGTAATCTCAGCACTTTGGGAGGCCAAGGCGAGTGGATTGCCTAAGCCTGTGGGTTCGTGACCCACCCGGGCAACTTGGCAAGACCTCATCTCTACAATACATCAAAAACTAGCTGAGCGTGGTAGCGCGCACCTGTAGTACCAGTTACTTGGAAGGCTGAGGCAGAAGGATCGCTGGAGTCCAGCAGGTCGAGGTTGCGGTGGCCGGGAGCATGCTACTGCACTCCAGTCTGGGCGACAGAGTGAGACTCCAACTCGGAAAAAAAAAAAAAATATGAGCCAGGAGCGG
>NW_007246491.1:10680-23500 GCF_000164805.1 Carlito syrichta
CAGGAGCGGTGGCTCACGCCTATAATCCCAGCACTTTGGGAGGCCAAGGTGAGAGGATTGCCTGAGCCTCTGGGTTCAAGACCAGCCTGGGCAACTTGGCCAGACTCCATCTCTACAATAAAAAATTAAAAAATGAGCCGGGCATGGTGGCACGTGCCTAAAGTTCCAGGTACTTGGAAGGCGGAGGCAGAAGGATCGCCTGGGCCCAGCAGGTTGAGGCTGTGGTAGCCAGAGAGCATGCCACAGCCCTCCAGCCTGGGTGACAGAGTCAGACTCCAATCCAAAAAAAAAAAAAGAAAAAGAAAAACAATATGAATCATCTGATTGAATCTATGAAAAACAAAACTACATGCCTCTCTCTATGTATGTATATATGCACAAGGGGAACCCCCCCAAAAACCCAGAATAATCTCTTGGAGGGTGGGCCCTTGTAATACGGGTTTCTCCCACTGGGTAAGTGTTCTGAGTGTTCATCAGCACCAGTGTACCAGCTAGCACTGTTGTGACAGACTGCGTTTGGCTTCAGTGGATTTGTTTGGAGAGCCTTTCAATGCATTTGCCTGTTTCATGATGGATGATTTATGACCACACCAATCCACACCATGCTAAGTGTTCAAAAGTTTTCGACCAAAATCGGCATGACCTCCATGTCCCACCCTCCCTATTCACCCAATCTTGCCCTGACCAACTTTTTTTGTTATTTCCCTGGATGAAAAAAGTCTTCAAAAGGAAACATTTTGCTGACGTGCAAGAGATGAAATTTAAAAACGGCAGAAATACTAAAAAGCACCAAAATTGATTAGTTCAAAAACTGTTTTGAGCAGTGGAAAAATCGTCTCAAACAGAGCGTACTTTGATGGGGACTGAAGTTTAAACATGTAAGGATACATCATTTTTTAAATAAATAAACTCCAGTGTTGTGAGGGGTACCCCCTGCATATGATCCAGGATGATTCACACCAACCCAAAGATGGTGGTGACCCTGAAGTCCATCAGGTGTCTAGTGACTAGCTGTCCATCAACACTGTCCAGCCACAAAGATCACCCTGAGCCAGAAAGCCCCAGGATGCCGGACAGTGTTCCAACACGTCCCCCTGCTGAAGGATGCCAGGCAAATATAAATGATTGGGGGGATGGAAATCCAGCACACATCCCTGGAGGTGCTGAAACTGAGGCAGGGTGTGCTGGAGCTCCAGCCATTCCGGGACACAATGCCTAGGGCTCCAGTATCCACATGAAGGAAGCCAGGCCTCTGGCCTGCCCTTGATCATGGCACTGCTCCTCATTCATCATAAAAAAGGATAAAGTTTTAGCTTTTACATGGTTCAGATAAAATGAAAAGGTGCAAAATGGGGATTATGGCTTAATGGGTACCGAGTTTTCCAGGGTAATGAAAAGGTTCTGGAAATAGATGGTGGTGATGGTTACACAACATTGTGAATATGATTAATGCCAGTGAATTGTAAACTCAAAAATGGTTGAAATCTTGAGAGGCTTTGGCAGCAGGATCACTTGAGCCCAGGAAGTCAAGACTATGGCAGTTAGCCATGATTGTGCCACTGCACACCTGCCTGGCCAAGAATAAACCCTAACTAAAAAGAAAAAAGGTTGAAATTATAAAATTAAAAATTAAAAGTCACTCAAAAGAGGTAAGCTCTCAATTATCTAAAAATGCAGCCATTCACAATGAGTTATTCCCTTAGGTTGGCCAGGTAGGCTGCAGACAAGTGCTAAGAAACTGGCCACAGTCCCAGGGCCAGCCCACGTTCCCCAGGTGCCGAGATGCCTCCAGGAGCCTAGGCCAGTGTTTTTCAAACTTCCCTGAAACTATAGGGTTGCCAAAAGCTGACACAGGGAGGTAAGAGGGCCCTGGTGGACTTCATCAGAGCTGCCTCACAGCAAATTAGAATCCCACATAGGCGTTTACCTGGGGAAAGGATCCTTCTGCTAACACACTGGGCAATAGGTTCCACTGTCATTTCTGTAATATCCATATCACCCATGTGGGGTGTAGGGTGCTCCCGCCCACCCACTCGGCTTCTCAAGGGAGGAAGAAGCTGCGGCATGGCCACACTCCCTTGAGGGTCTGTGCCCACACACCACACTGCCTCCTTGGAGCTTACTGTTGCATTTCTTTACCCCACTGCCTGATTTCTGTCTCAGTCTTAGGTCCACTGAAATGGTTTTCCTGGGATAGTAGGTAGCTCTGCCCCCAGGGACAATAAGGCAGGGGCTTTGGAATCTATGGGGGAACTCCCCTGGGAGGAAAGAGGGAGAGGTAAAGAAACCCAAATCACACTCTGCCAAGAGGCAGGGCTCCCAAGGCCACCAGACATCTCCCAACCCCACTGTCTGGCCCAGAACCCTTCTGCAGCCCTGGCCACCTGGCAACAAGGTGTTCCACAAAAGGCTCAGAGAGCTGTTTGCAGATGCCAGGGGCTGATCCACACTGGGCACAAGGATACTGAGCAGGGGCTTCAGCCAAGAGCACATGACTGTACAGGAAAATTTTCCACTCACTGCATGTATTTCATCACAACCAGCTCTAAGCGGCTTAGCTGATAAAGACCCTGAACTCTGAATGACCCCAGGAAGCGCTAATGGACCAAACTGAAGATACTGTCCTGACCAATGAGCCACAAGGGCTTGTTTTAACCAGCTGTCCTAACCAGAAGGCTAGTTTTCCATGTCTCATTAGTATAGCCACCATGAACTCCCTGTTCTAGCACTTAAAACACCTCAATTTCTATAAGGTATGTGTGCACGTGTCCCTGTGTCTGTTAACAGTCAGATTTTGTCATTTTTTTAAGTTCTCACAACTTTGGTCTTTGTTCCATTCTTTGACATGGCCTTCCTGGTCCCCACCCTGAAATTCTACATCTATAGGATGTGCCTGCTACTGGCCGAGGGCAGCAGCTCACATCTGGCTTCAGAGAGGGCAAAGGCATGCAGGCCTTGGAGGAGAAGACCCCAGCGGACCCGCATCTCCTCTATCTTCTCTCTTACCTGTGCTATCTCCAGCCAGGCCACTCTCCATCCCTGGAGGCCTCCCAGCATCAGCACCAGCCAGGTCCCTGTCCTGCCATCTGTGGGCGAGATGGGAACAAAAGAGAGAGATGGCCTGTGGAACAAAGACAAGAGCCAGGGTTCCCAGTCCCCTTCCCACCCCACAGAATGCACGTTCTCTTTTTGAAAGAGCTTTTCTATCGATGACCTCATTTGAATGCACAGGGGTTCTTTAATGGCACGCAGACCTGCTTGGCAGGTAAAATAGGCATTATTCTCATTTTACAAAGAGGAGACTGAGACCAGAAGGGGCCCCTGATTTGCTCAGAATCACAGAGGTGGCTGAATGGCTGCACTAGACAAAAACCCAGGTCTTCTAACCCCCAGACCAGAGCCATATGCCCCACACCTTCAATATCCACAGGTTGGCATGTGATGGAGGCTACATCTGAGGACAAGGGACCTCAAATAAGAAGAGATCCATCTGTGACCAGCTGTCAGGAAGACATCTGGAAGGCAGAACCACTCTAATCACCCGCTCTCTCTTCAACATCCCTTGTTCCTTGTTCCAGCGTAAACCCTTCCAGGGAGCCTCATGGATATCCTTCTCCATACAAGAACATATACAGTCCATCAGGGTACTAGGAAGCTAATTTCTAGCTCACCAACAGGGGACTCATCTTTTTTTTTTTTTTTTTTATGCCCATCTCCTGATCATTTCCTGACTGGCTCACATCATGCCTAAAACACAGGCAGGATAGATCATCATGGTGCCTCTTGGATGCCCCAGGCCTTTGCTCAGGCAGTCCTCTCTGCCACACATCTTGCCTGGCTCATCCCCTTGCCTCTGTCAGCTCTCTGCTTAAATGTTCCCTTCTTAGAGCAGCCTTCCTGGCACCTCTTACATATAGTCATAAGCCTAACTCCACCTCACATTTCCTCTCTAACACTTTTGCCACCTGACATGATCCTAATTTGTCAGTTCCCCGCCATTCTGAGGAAAGGCACTCTCCATGCCTGCTGCCAAATACTCAGAGCCTAGGACAGAGCCAGGCACAGAGAAGGCACTTAACAAACACGTGTGGGTGTAAACGTGCTGCCTTGTCTGGCTCAGAGCTGCGGCAGCCTAAGGGCTCATCTCATCCTCCCTGGTGGTATGCACTGTCTCTCTTAAAGATGGGCATTTGGTTTCACCTACCTGCACCTCCTTAGCAGAGTAAGAACAAGTGGCTAGCTGCCCCTCGGAAATGGAGACACAGATGTTTCCTGCTACCTCAAGGAAGGAGGTTTTCCAGGCTTCAGTCAGTCCTTCCTTAACAGCACCTAGGTTTGTGATTGTCACCACAATAACCACCCCAGGCCCCAGAGAGCCTTGCAGAAAACTGGCCTCCCTCCTTCCCTCTCCCAGGTTCCCTTCAGAGTCTACTCTGGGGGCACGTACCCAGACTAGGAATCTGGACCCTGACGGGAGAGGTGGGGAGGAAAGAGGAGTACAGGGTAAGAGTAAACATGAATCTAAACAGAAAAAATCATTTTCCCTAGTGTAAAAGGGAAAGAGACACTCCCCTTTTTCCAGAACATTTTCTTTAGAAACTTCTAATGAGTAAGTTATTTCTCTGTCTTTTGAGATGTATATAAAGCTCTTTAAAAGCTAAATAAGCCTTTTGCCAGCTTTACAACTTGGGGCCATCTCTTTGCAGTGTCAACTCAAGGATGACAGCACCCCCACCTCCTAGTTTCCTTAAGAGGGTAGGAGCCAAACTCCAGCAGGAACCTGGCTCCAAACCACAAACCTACCTCCTGTCTTAAAAATATGAGTTTATTGCTCCTCTAGATAAATGCCATTAGCTAACACAAACAGCCACTCCAATTGCCAGGTGAATTTAAGACGAACCATGTGAGACAAATGGTTCTGTCCAGTCCTCTCTTGAGGGCTAGTAACTGGTTATGTTGAGAACACGCCTTTAGTGGGCTGCATCTACCTGGCTATCTAGAAAGTGAGCTCTCTCTCTGTCTTTGCAACCAATCCCTGAGCCTGTCAGAAACTGGGCCCCCACAGCAGAGGGTTAGTAGCAAGCAGAAGGAAGCTTCATCTGAATTTACAGTTGCTCCCCATGGTTGGAATTACTGTCTGAGCTCCACCTCCTGTCAGATCAGCAGCAGTATTAGATTCTCATAGGAGTGGGAGCCCTACTCTGAACTGTGCATGCAAGGGATCTAGGTTGTATGCTCCTCATGAGAATCTAACGCTGATGGTCTGCGGTGGAGCTAGGGTGGTGATGCTCATGCTGAGGAGTGGCTGCAAATACATTAGCAATGAGGCTTGATTGCACAGAGACCATAAATCAGTTGCTAGCAGACTCGTATCAAAACCCTGTAAGTGAGTGGCAGGTGAGCTGATGCACTTAATTATATAGCTGCATCTGGTGGCAGGCTTTAAGTCAGAATCCCACCCTTAGTTTAGTCCACACGTGGTCTGCCCATTATTTCATTTACCACTTTTGTCCATGCCTTTTTTTTTAATGGTGAATTGTATAATTATTTCAATATATATTGTCTTCCACAAAACCAGTCCCTGATGTCAAAAAGGTAGGGGATCTCTGTCCTAAGGGATTGCCTGTGGTGTGCATCACATTCTGGTTTAATGCACATTCTACTTTTAAAAGCTGTTTTCTTTCTCTTCTTCTTCTACAGAGAGCTTTTCTGGGTTGGCAAGAGATTTTGTTTTTAATTCTACTTCCCCAACAGGGATTTGTTAAGTACTCCTACTGTAGTTTCTTACAGACGCTAAAACCTGTTTGTGGGGCAGAGAAAGGGTAGGCAGAAAGTGCATGGGGGAGCCCTCTGGAGCTCTGACGGGTGCTGGGTGTTCCTCCCTCACAAGTCACCCTCTTACCTCCAGGCCACTCTGTGTGAGCTGCTGCATCCCACACCCTGGGGAAACCTCTCACCTACTGGAGTTAATGCCCACCTAAAGAGGCTCACAGAGACCGGTGGGCAGTGAAGCTACCGTGATGTGGGGAAAAGACTGGGTCGGCAGGGCGGGGTGAGGGAGAGGCAGGGTCAGAGCCCAGGCCAAAAATTCAGAGGGAAGGTAGAGGGGGCTAGACTTGGGCATATACAACACAATGGCAGGCCCCTAAGCCAAATCAAAGACAGGCCTACTTTAACCACTCTGTCTTCCAAGAGGAGCTAGGACCTAAAAGTCACCTCAGGTGGCAGAAGGGCTTCAATTCTTTGTGACCCAGAGCAGCTCCTCCCTGATGCCTCAGTTCCTCTGTCCCGGGCCACACCAGGACTCAAGGGAAAGCAGCCTTGTGGTTTATGTAAGAACAGAAGTGGAGACAGAAGGAAGAGGCCCCTCATGGGAAGAAGTGAGAGATGCGAGGGGGAGCCATGGAGGACAGGAATGGGGGAGGGAGTTCATGTCTTTGAGGGCCCACCTCCACCTGTGTGCTCAGGTGGGCTGTGTCCAGAAAACAGCACAGCAGGTATCCTACAGACAAAACCCTGGGAAAGCCAAGTCCAGAAAAGTCCTCCATGCCACACCTTACAGACCATCTAGCCACCAGGTGCCCCACCCAAAGCTTCTCTCCAGCCTCTCACTTTGCTATGCTACATGGCGTGCCCTTCCTAACCCACCACCCAACACATCATTCAGCTGACTGGAGATGCCCAGGAACCAGGCGTTAACGGGCAGATGTGCCATCCAACACCAGTGCCCACAATGAGTCTCTGAAGACTGACTAGTCTATCATGCAAGGCCCCGACCTGTCTCAGACCACCTTTCTCTTCCACAGCAGGTTCTGTGGAGAGCAGGACACACAGGGGATGAATCTCAGGACAAGGCCCCATTACCACCTCCTTCCCACTGCCTGGCTCTGGGCTGGCCCTCCCCACAGAGGTATGGCTGCAGTTCAGTAAGAGCTCCCATGGGGAAGGCCTCGGCCCAGGCCCAGCTGCCATGACAACTTGGAGGGGACCACACAAAGAGGGGATTGTGCCCTGCAGCAGGTGGTGAGGCCTGGGGACAGGGGAGGCAACAAAGGAGCTTTGGTTGTCCTAGAGACTTGGGGGCGGGGGAGGCCAGACAGCAGATAGGGGGAGGAGAAAGGCCACAGGCTGGGAGAGGCAGCCCTGTCCAGCTTGCCCCATATCCTCCCAGTCTCAGGCCCTGGAACCTTCCCACCAGTGGAGCACAGCTCTCCTCTCAGACGCAGGACTCCAGATGGGGCAGTCAGAAGTGGATGGCGCCTCATGTATCCTTAGTCACCAGTAGGATGGAAGCAGGAACTGCCACATGCCTTCCACTAGGAGCTGAAGCTTTGAGGGGGAGGCAGCTTCCCAAACCCCAGCCAAAGGCCCAGTGCCAGGTCCTTCTCAGCCCCAGGGCCTCACCAGCTCCTTACCCACTGGGCACTGCTCAGCTACACCAACTGCCTCTGCCTCACAGGAGACCCTGGCAGAACGTGGCCCCGACCATGCCAAGCAGACACCCCCTGCCCGGGTTGCCCTAAAGGCCTTCCTACAGGCCACATCCTTCCTAGCCCCACCAGCTCCCAGAGCAGCCCTGCTCTCTCCTTACAGCCCTTACCTGACTGCCATATCCTCACCTGGTTCTCTCTCCCTACCTGAGCTCTCACTCAGGTTAGCCCCAGGGAGTGAGCCTTGCCCCTGTGCCCTGCCCAGGCCCTGATATGCAGAAGGTACTCAATATATATCAAATGACTGAATAAATGAATGAAACAGTGGAAAAGGGAGACTCTGAAGAGGAGGCTTCTCCAGCCCAGTCCTTTGTCACTAACAAATCCCACAGGATCAGTCAGTGACGTTTTCTGCCTGGGAAACCAACTTAAGTTCATAGCAGTAGATGTTCTAACTTTAAATGTACGACCACAGACATATGAGAAACTGATATAAACACTAGATGCACACACAAACACACCCAGATACAATCATATCCAAACACAGCTGGGTAAACAAAAGTTCAAAGGTACAAAAATACAAGATACTCAAACACATGAGAGCACCTGCAAAAGTGTACAGACACACAAGTGTCCCCAGGGACCACGTAAGCACAAATCACTACACAGCACACTCATGAAAATAGTCACAGAAGTCCATTCATGAGACAAATGTCCTCGCATATTCATGGCCAGCCCATCGGGCCCACCTGCTTCAAGGCAAGGAACTCAGGGACATAGAAGTGGAAGCAATATATCCACAGTGTGCCAGGAAGCTGTGAGCAGAGTCACCTGTTGGATGACCTGTGCTGGGGGACGAGTGGCACAGGCCAGTAGGGGCTGCAGCTGGCTGGAGAAAAGTCAAAGTAAAACAAAAAGCCCTAGAAAGTCGAGGCTGTGCCACCAAGCCCTGTCCACAGTGACCCTGAGCTGCCATCCACCTGGCTCCTCAGTCCAGGCCTCCCCCTTGAAACCCACTACCCGAAGCTGGCGAAGGTCTCCTTTGCAAGGCCATCCTTCCCAGGCCTTCTCCCCAGGACCCAAGGCTCGCACATCAAGCCCACATCACAACCTGGACTGGGAAGAGGCAGCCGTAAGTCCCAGCCCACCTGTCATCAGCCTGCTGCCCGTCCTGGCAAGTCACTGCAGCTCTCTGGGCTTCAGGTTCCTAGTGGTGAAGGTGAATGAAAACATCTGCCCCACGGGTCTGGGAAGAGCAGCCCGTAAGGCAAGACTGTGAAAACTGCACTGTCTGAGCCTATGTACCACAGTGTCTTCACAAGCCCTGTGTGCCAACATCCCTGTGTAGCTCACTATTCCTAAGCCATTACTCCTTCCACTTCAGACTCTCACGAGGCCCCCAGAGCTACACAGGAGCCTCCACAGTCTGCTTGGCCTCCTGGGAGGAAGAACGTTTGATATAGCTCTGGTTGTAGCACCGTCTGTAGAGCCTGCCACTTGACCGGGTAGCTACACATGCCCCTCCCAGAGGTCCCAGCTCAGACTGGGCAGGCATCCCCTCCTCTACCTGGAGGCCTCCATTCCCACACCCCAGCATCGGGCACCCCAGCATCCTCTGACAATTCCCCCGCCACCATCACCCACCCAGTTCCTCTCCCACTTCCCAGAACCCCACTCAGCACCAGGCCAATCCTCACTGTCACCATTCTTCCAGTCCTGGCCCCTCTCCCTATTCTTATTACACCATCTTCAGACCTTAATCTTCCAAACACTCTGGTCCTCAATCCCAGGAAAGGGGACAGAGGTGGGGAGCAAAGGGAAGTGGCAGACCACCATCCTACAGGAAGACCAGGCCATAGGGAAAGCTATCGAGAAATACCAGACTGCAGCTGGGACTGAGATTGGGTTTGTTTCTGGTTAGCCATGTGCCCCTGGGCAAGCCACTTCTACTCTGGGCCTCAGTTTCCCCACTTGCAAACGGAAATAACGATGGCTGTTCCTGCCTATAGAATTGTGATATCAAGTAGGGGGAAGGGAACAGTGTGAAAGGGCTCTGAAAAACATTCAAAGGTGCAAGACAAATTCCTTTTAGGTCACCCCTCCCTACTGAAGCTTATAAGAGTTGGCAGTGTGAACAGCCAGGAGAGGTTAGCAGCTTCAGTGTGGTCCCACCAACATTCCCTGGAGACCCAGTCCACATGCAGCCAGGTCATCTGCCGTATGCCATCATGTCTGCCCTCCTCCCAGAGGTCCTCAGTGAGGCAAAGCAGAGGCGACCTCTTAAGGACCTGCTGGGTGCCCCCAAGAATGAAAATAAAAGAAAACCTTAAGTTATTTCAAGGGAAGTTCCAGACACCAGACACCTAGCTAGCCCTAAAAATAAGCAGCTTGATAAGCAAGAAGGTAATAGTAGCCAAAACAATAGCCAAGGAAGTCAGAATCACAGAATGGTGGGTTCCCTTATTGAAATGAAAGACAACATCTTACCATATGTCTCTGAGTTGTTTTTCAGAAACCTGGACCTCTACCAAAGATCTCAGATGAGGGGAACTGCGGGGAGCTGAGGACTGAACTCTGACCACTGTTCTTTGTCCTACATTTCTTCCTGGGGGGCCTGGAGAAAGTCACACCCACAAGCTGCAGCTAACATTTTTTTCTGCTGATCCCAAATGACCCCAAATTTTTAAACAAAACATCTCTCCTTAATCAACAGCAAATGGGAAAATCTTTGGTATTTTTATTTGTTTATTTGCTTGCTTTTTTGTTTTTGAGTCAGGGTCTTACTCCACTGCCCAGGATGGAGAGCAGTGGCATGATCACGGCTCACCACAGCCTCCACCTCCTGGGTTCAAGCAATCCTCCTGCCTCAGCCTCCCAAGTAGTTGTGACTATAGGTGCATGCCACCACACCTAGGTAATTATTTTTTTGTAGAGACGAGGCCTCACTATGTTACCCAGGCTGGTCTAGCACTCCTGAGTTCAAGTGATTCTTGGCCACAGCTTACCAAAGTGCTGAGATTTCAGGTGTGAGTCACCATGCCGGGCAGAAAAGTCTCTGAATCTACCCACGACCTGTAAGCCCCTACTTCAGGATATCCCACCCTTTTAGACCAAAACCAATATATAACCTCCATATATTGATTTGCAATTTTTACTATAATTTCTGCTTTCCTGAAATTTACCCCTGCCTTTAAAAATCCTTACCTTCAGCCAGGTTCGGTGGTTCAGCCTATAATCCCAGCACTTTGGGAGGCCGAAGCGAGTGGATTGCCTGAGCCTGTGTGGTCAAGACCAGCCCAGACAACTTGGCAAGACCCCGCCTCTACAATAAACAAAAAATTAGCAGGGCCTGGTAGCACACGCCTGTAGTTCCAACCACTTGGAAGGCTGAGGCAGAAGGATTGCCAGAGCCCAGCAGGTCAATGCTGGGGTGGCCATGAGCATGCCGCTGCACTCCAGGCTGGGTGACAGAGTGAGCCTCTGACTCAAAAAAATAAAAAATCCTTACCTTCAAGCCATCAGGGGGTTCAGGATCTAAGCATCAGCTGCCTGATCCTCCTTACTTGGTGCCCTGCAAATAAACGCCTTCCTTTCTCCCACTACAAACTCACTGTACTAGACAAGCGAACCCCATTTCAGTTTGATAACACCAGCCCAGATCCTGAGGCACCTCCTTCCAAGAAACCTGCCCAACATGCACACCCTTGCTGGGACTATCCCATCCCTACCACCCCTGTCCCATGCCTGCCCCACACCCATGGCATCCTCCTCAGGTTCTGCTCACCCACCTCCTTTTAGAAGCCAGAGCTGCATTCACATTTCTCAGCCCTGAGTCTAATACTCAGGAGCCTGTCAGGGCCTGGGGAAACCCTATGATCTGATGTAAAGGCAAGGGACAAAACCACCTGCTAACAATCCTTTAAACAGGCATCACATTTTAATTAATAAACTCTTTTCCACCCCTTCCTGCATTCAAAGGACCTCAGGAAAGGCAAGTGAGATGGAACAGAAACTCCTCTTAAGGGCCTGCTAGACCCCCGCCCCCAATCAAAGATACAGGAAAATGTTGAGTTCCTTTAAGGGAAATTCCAGGGACCTAGCTAGCCCTGAGAAGTAAATAAGCAACTTGATAAACAAGAAGGGAATAGTAGCCTAAAACAACAGCCAAGGAAGATAAAGTCACAAAACGCTTAGTAGTTTCCCTATAGACACTAAAATAACATCTTAACATGTGTCCCTGAGTTTTTCAGAAACCCAGACCCCCAACAAACGAATCCAACAGCACTCAGACCTCAGATAAGGGGGAACTGAGGACTGACGGCACTTATTTTCCCACTGTACCCCAATATGTCCCATCCCCTCGATATTTGGCACGTGACCTCCCGCCATGTCCTCACATGCCTATGACCAGTCTTGGAAGTCACTTGCTTGACTCTACCCTTCCCAGTTAGATTAGAGATCACTTTGATCAGGATGCTTTTCTGGATACACCAGCCTCAGTCGGGAGCTCCATCTCCGTTTAACCTGTGCATGGGTCCAACTCAGGACCGTCTACATGGCATCATCATCAATATTTTGTCAATCTCCACAACAAGACTCTATGCACCTTAACACAGGGTGCTTCTCTCTCCCCAGGACCCAGTACTGGCTCCACAGAGTAATCCATTAATAAAAATTGATATAAGGGAACATTTAAATAAAAGAAATATTACAAAACAGATTCGAAACACAGCATGGAACCTCCGAGCTGAGAGGAGACAAATGCCATCCAATATCTTCATTTTAAAGATGAACACGGGGAGCCAAAAGAACAGTTAACTGTGAAGCTTGAGCTGCCACTCCACTCCGCCTCCGGGCTCGGGGATCTGACCACACCCAGCCCCAGCTTGGCTGCTCAAGACCTACTCCAGGCTCCATCTTGCCCGAAGGGCTGAAGGAGGCCACATCTCTACACCCTCCACATACAGACATCCTCTATATTCTTTACAGAGGTGGAAGCCCCCGCCCCACTCCCGCTGAGATCTTGGCAGCTTTGCCCATTTTCCCCTGGAAAGGTTTCTGCAGTACCCAACACGCACACACCTCCAACTTCTGCGGTGCTTCCCTCTCACTAATCTTCACTCCCAATCCTCATTCCCGCTCGTTTAATCACACATTTATTGAGCACCTACTACGTGTCACTCTGCAGAGCGCACTGGGGTTTCTGCCTCCAGAAGCTGGTCTATCAGAGAGGCGGACACAGACGGGGAACTCAGAACCACGGGACAGCGCTGGAGGGGCCGCGCGCGGTTGACCCTCCACCCGCCACCGCCTCCTCCCTCGCGTCCTTACGGGCCTCCCTCCTGACCTCGCTGCCCTAGGCTGCGGCCCTCCCCACCCCCAGCCCGGGC
>NW_007246491.1:23588-31659 GCF_000164805.1 Carlito syrichta
ACCGGGCGCTGGTCCCTCCCTCGCACCGCCCCTCCCCGCCCGAAATGCAGAGGGACTCAGAGGGAGGTGGACGGGGAAATAAATACCTTTGACTTTGTGGCTAAGGTTAACGGGAACTGCCACCCCGAGGGCGACTTGGGCACCGGGCTCCCGGCCCTGGCCAGTCCCGGGGCAGGCGGGGCGGGCGCGGGCGTCTGATTGGCTGGCGCTCCTGACCATCCCCTGGGTCTCCCAGTCACCCCATTGGCTGTGCCGCTCAGATGACCCTCCCGGCCCTATCGGAGCAGCCCGCGGGGCGGCCCCTTTGTTCTCCAGAGCCAATGGCCGGGGTGGGCGGGCTGACATCGCTCCCGCGGGCGCGCTGGTCTGGGGCGCAGTGAGCGCGCTCGATCCTGGCAGCGGGTCCGCGGGGCAGCCGAGAGGCTACTGGCTGAGGCCGGACCACCGGTAGCCGGCGTCGTCGCGGCACCCCTGGCCGCCGAGGCTGCCTTCCAGACCCGAGCTGGCAGCCCTTGCGCGCCCCGCTTCCCGCACACGCACGTTGTAACGGGCGAACTGGAAGCACACGTTCCGGCTCCATGAGTAGCTCTGCAAACGCGCCACAGCGCGTCAAGCACTAGCCTCCCTTTGGGGAATCCATCAGAGACGAGACTGAAATCCCGGCCCCGAGGCTGCCCCTCGAGCTCACGTCTGATATGGTGCCGTTTTTCTTTCCTCCCTGACGCCCGCTACTCAGTCGGTGGTTCCCCAGAGATGGGCGCCGGGGAAAGGGTGTCTCCCACGTGCGCGTGCAGGAGAGAGGAGTCGTCCTTCTACTCGGCGCCCCGCACCGAGACAGGCCACAGTGGGAGTGTGATAAGTGGCTCTCAGGATTCTCCACGAGAGATCTTAGATATCATTCCATTCAACCCCTTCGTTGTAGCTAAGGAAACAGGGTCTGAGGTTACGTTACTGGGTAGGGTCAACAGGTAGGGCTGGCAGGAGCGGAATCTTCCCCTCCCACTGCTGATCTGGTTCAGATGCGAGACCTTCAGGAAAGTATCTCCTCCCAACCCCCACCCCGATTGCAAAAAATTCCTCACACTTCTGTTTCGAAGGGGGCACAGCTGGGTCAACTCCCACAGGCAGGAAGCTGGTTTTGAGATAGGAGGCAGATACAAACAGAAGCGGAGCCTCTGAGACTTCCTGCAAACGGTTGCTGTTAGGCAGGTGGACCTTACTTTCATCAGTCAACAACTGGTTAGGCATTTGCCTTAGGCTCGGCTGCTGTTTAGCCTCACTAACACAGCAGGAACTGGGGGTGGGGATTCTATCCAGTTTGCCACTACACGTGCAATTTTTATAAAAGATACTTTCCGGCCTCTGGACTTTGACTTACTCTTCTATAAAAGTGGCTTAATAATTTTCTAGTTGCCTGCATACCTTACCGAGTTTTTTTCCCCCCTCCCGTCCCCACCTTACCGAGTTTTTACAGTTAATTTGGTTATACTGCCTATAGAAGCATTTGTAAAGTATGAAATCCTACACACCCTACAATGAGGCCACACATCACTAGCCATCAATACTTTTGTGCTTCATTCACCTATTTATCTCTTTTTAAATTTTTTTTAAAAGATGGGATCTCATTATGATGCCAGGCTGGATGAAGTGCAGTGGTTATTCATAAGCACAATTAACAGTGCACCTTGGACCCAACTCCTGGCCTCCAAGGGATACTCCCACCTCAGCCTCCCAACCTGGCTTATTTTCTAGAGTACCTAGAAGAGGTTTCACAAAGCCTTGTGAAATACATTCCTGTTCCTGAAACCAGTCTTCTAGTTCCAGAGTTGAACCAGAGCAGGGACCCCTTTTAGGAGTCAGCCAGGCACCCTCCCCCAACCAAAGCATGAGAATAAAGAAGAATTGAGGCCGGGCTCGGTGGCTCAGCCTGTAATCCCAGCACTTTGGGAGGCGGAGGCGAGTGGATTGCCTGAGCCTGCGGGTTCGAGACTTGCCCGGGCAACTTGGCGAGACCTCGTCTCTACAATAAATCAAAAACTAGCAGGGCGTGGTAGCGCGCGCCTGTAATTCCGGGTACTTGGAAGGCTGAGGCAGAAGGATGGATGAGACGGAAGGATGGCTGGAGACCAGCAAGTGGAGGCTGCGGTGGCCGGGAGCGGCCACTGCACTCTAGTCTGGGCGACAGTGTGAGACTCCAACTCTAAAGAAAGACAGAAAAAGAAAAATTGAGTCCCTTCAAGGGAAATTCCAGGCACCTAGCTAGCCAGCAATTGGGGAAGTGCATGTGGCTCACGCCTATAATCCCAGCACTTTGGCACTTTGGGAAGCCGAGGTAAGAGGATTGCCTGAGCCTGCAGGTTCAAGACCAGCCCGGCCAACTTGGCGAGACCTCATCTCTACAATAAATCAAAAAATTAGTCGGGTATGGTAGCGCATGCCTGTAGTTCCAGTTACTTGTAAGGGTGAGGTTTAGAAGGATCGGCTGAGCACAGCAGGTCGAGGCTGTGGTGGCCATGAGCGTGCCACTGCTCTCCAGCCTGGGCAACAGAGTGAGACTCTGACTCAAAAAGAAAAAAAGCCACCCAAGTAACAGTCACAAGATGTTTGCCTCCCTGTAGAAACTAAGCATAAAAGCTTGACATATGTCCTTGGGTTGTTTTTCAGAAACCAGGACTCCCACCAGTGAGAAGTCACTTCCACTCTCTGAGCCTGTTTCCTATTCTACAGAGTGAGACTTCCTCCAGATTGACATTCCACGACCAAGGGTATTTCAGGGGTGGAAAGAATGGAGCATATCTGGGATCCTATTTCCATTGAGCCAAAAAAGGGGAGGCTGTATATGTATGTTAGCAAATGTACAGAAAAAAATGTCGGACAATGCCCCTTAAACTCTTTTCACTATTTAAAGAAAAAGGACTTGAGGGGTGGAATAGGAGAATGAAGAATTTTCATGTTTAAAAACAAAAATCTAAATAGGTCTGAATTATTTTTTTTAAGATAATTTCACACGTTTGCAATTGTAGGGGAAAAAGAAAGAAACCTGGATTCTTCAGAAAAGAAGGGCAGCTCCTGCCAGAAAACCTCTGACCCCTCCAACCCAGGCAATTCTCCCCTATTGATTCTGTCGGGATGAACCAGACCAAGCAAGGACTTGAGAACCACTCAACCCCCAGAGAACTAATAAGGAACCATAGACAAGCTGACTCTGTCCCTGCTTTACCAGCCCCCTCTAGGCCACCATTCTTCCCCACAAGCAGAGGGCAACATGGCACTGAGGTTACCTTGCTCATACCCGAGTCTATTTCCTTTAAATATGATGATTTTTCTTTTCCTTTTTTTTTTTCGAGTTGGAGTCTCACTCTTGGCGCCCAGCCTGGAGTGCAGTGGCATGCTCCCGGATTCCGCAGCCTGACCTGCTGGGCTCCGGTGATCCTTCTGCCTCAGCCTTCCAAGTCGCAGGAACAACAGGCATGCACTACCACGCCCAGCTAATTTTTGATTTACTGTAGAGACGAGGTCTCACCAAGTTGCCCAGGCTGGTCTTGAACCCGCGGGCTCAGGCAATCCACTCACCTCGACCTCCCAAAGTGCTGGGATTACAGGTTGAGCCACAGAGCCCGGCCTGATGATTTTTCAAAAGGTCAGGACCCCTGGTCAGAACTCCTCACTCCATCATCCTTGTCCCTAACCATCCAATACTAACCAAGATGCCCACCAGAGAACCTGTCCTCTGCTCCCTGCCCATCGTCCTCAAACATCTGCTTACCCTTTCCTGGTCATTAACCCTTCTCTGGAAGCCCTGTGCTCCCCTCAAAGAGAAAAGATGTGAGTGAGGCTTTCTTGAGACCATGTCCTCTGCCCCCAGGTTTTGACAGATAATTTGCCATCAGTTATTTTGTTCTGATTTGTTTTGTTTTTTGAGTTGGAGTCTCACTCTGTCACCCATGCTGGAGTGCATTGGCATGCTCACGGTCAGCACAGCCTCAACCTGCTGTGCTCAGGCGATCCTTCCATCTCAGCCTTCCAAGTAGCCGTAACTACAGGTGTGCGCTACCACACCCAGCTAATCTTTTTTATTTATTGTAAAGACGAGGTCTCACTGTGTTGCCCAGGCTGGTCTCCAACCCACGGGCTCAGACAATCCTCTAGCCTTAGCATCCCAAAGTGCTGGGATTATAGGCTTGAGCCATCACAACTGGCCTGTTTTGTTTTTTAATTTTTTTTATCTTTCATTTTTTAATTTTTTGAGTTGGAGTCTCACTCCATCGTCCAGACCGGAGTGCAGTGGCACGCTCCTGGCCACTGCAGCCTTGACCTGCTGGGCTCTGGGCGATCCTTCCGCCTCAGCCTTCCAAGTAGCCAGAACTACAGGCGTGCACTACCACGCCCGGCTGATTTTTTATTTATTGTAGAGATGAGGTCTCGCCAACTGGCCCGGGGTTCAGGCAATCCACTCACCTCGGCCTCCCAAAGCACTGGGTTTACAGGCTGAGCCACTGAGCCCGGCCCTCTTTTGTTTTTTAATGGAGATGGGTCTGCTATGTTGGCCAGGCTGGTTTCAAACTCCTGGCCTCAAGCAATACTCTGGAAGTATTGGGATTGCAGGAGTAAGCCAACACGCCTAGCTCAATTACACAGGCTTTTAAGTGGACCCATAATCCTATATGAAGTTTTGAAACTGTTCTTTCTATCCTATACACTTTGAGCACCACCCACCCCCATCTATCTCTCCCTACTCATTATTTGTGTACCTATATACATCTTCGAAAGACCCAAGCCTCACAAGGGTAGAACTGGGTCCTATCTTTGTATCCCAGTCTCCATTATAACAGCAACCAAAACAGCATTCCATTCATCCACTGAGCATGTAGCCAAAGTCAACAGCACAGGTTTTAGTTTAATAGACCTGAATTTGAATCTGCGTCTGGTGATTACAAGTTATACGACCGTGGGCAAATGTTTTCATCTACAAAAGGAGAATAAGAGTACCTACCACATAAGGATGCATGAGATAATTCAGATAAGCTTTGCAAGGTGTACTCACATAAACAAATTGTGGTTATTCTTATGCACTAAACTCTGTGCTAAATGCTGCAGATTTATGAAGAAATTACTAAGTCAAGCATAAAAAAAAAAAGAGCCTATTGATGCCTGACAAAAATAAGCACTCAAATTTGTATGAAACCACGAGCTCAGGGATGCATACATAGTGCTGACAGAGATCTGGAGACCTGCAGCAGGCCAGCCAGGGAGGCACTGCAGGACAGACCTTAATCAGCCCTTCTTTCCCACCTGGTAACTAGCATCTGAAAAGTCTGACCTGATCCTGAAATGGAGCAGAGACCCCTCTTAGGGCCTGCCATCACACTCCCTCCCCACCTTCAAAGCATGGGAATAAAAAAATGTTTTTATTCCCTTCAAGGGAAATTCCAGACACTCAGCTAGCCCTGCAACCAGCAATTAGAGAAATGCATGAATAACCTGCTAAGCAAGAAGTAATCATAGCTTAAACAACAGTCACCCAAATAACAGTCACAAGATATCTGCTTCCCTATAGAAACTAAACATAGCATTTTAACATGCATTCTTGAGTTTTCAGAAACCAGTATCCCCACCAGATGGATAATGCTGACCACTGTCACATAGACCTCAGACAGACTGGAACCAGAACATGGATAAAGAAGTTCCAAAAGATCCCCACCCCAACTCACTTTGGAAACCCCCTCGCTCCTGCCTTAAAAACCCTTGTTTGCAAGCCATCAGGGAGCTTAGGCCCTGAGCACTAGCTGCCTGTTCTCCTTGCTTGGCACCCTACAATAAACACCTTACTTTCTCTCCCTGCAAATCTTGATGTCAATGTTAGGCTTTGCTACACTCTGGGGGAGCAGGCTCAGGTTGGGTTCGATAACCCTTAAGAAGGTTGACCCCCTGGTGTGTGGAATGTGGAAGGTGAGAACATCCTCCCCTTCCAGAGGCTCCTTCTTCATCTGTCCAGCCTCTGTGAGGGCTGCTGGAGGAAGAGTCCGGGACTCACCAAAGTCTATAACAGCCACTGTCCCTCAAAGGGCTTGCAGTGCCTGCTGGAGTTACATGAAGGCCAAAGTGGTGAGAAAGACCATGGTGGTGCTGGGACCACCACAGGAGGGCAAGTGGCCAGGACCAGAGAACTTGGTTCCAAGCTGAGGGCATTTCACCAGCCATAGTTCTCTGGAGCCTTGGCCCACCACCCAAGGAATTAGCTCAACTGCCTAGGTAGGCTTGGGGAGGAACCGAAGGCTGGGTGCAAAAGAATTCAGCAAGTCAGGGCACTTTCTCTGTTGCCAGAGACCCACTCATAGCCCCCGCTCCTTCCTGGGAAGCAGAGCCTTACTGCTGCTCCTCAAACACCACTGCTCGTCCGGAAAAAGAAACACTCCCAGCCACCAGTTCTAAAACCAAATCTTTATTCTCTAGTTTGAAAAGGAGGGTAAATGGTTGTTCTGTTTAGTTCCAGAGAACAGAACAAGGCCCAACAGGTAGAAATTATAGGAAAGCAGAATTTGTTCATTATAGGGAAGAATTTCTAGCAATTAGAATCATCCTACGATAGAACCAGGGCCTCAGGAGGTGGGAAACTCCCTGTCACCTAAATGCTCAAGCACAGGCTGGGCATCCATACGCCAGAAATGTTGAAAAGGAAATTCACCCAGTATCCTCCCTTCAGCTGCCCTCCATCACCAATGGGGTAGTCTTTTCCATGACATGTTGAGCTCCAGAAGGAGCAGAGGGGCTGGGATGTTCAGACAAAAGCCTGGACACAGAGCTGCTGCCAGTCAAGGGAAGCTCTCAGCAGTGGGAGGGGCAGCCAATAAAGCAAGACAGACCACGAGAAAATGCCTTGGGGGTTCTGATCTTTGGGAAGAGGAAAGAATCACTAACAGTGGAGGGGTCTCTCCAAGTCTGGGTGCCTATGCAGGGGCAGGAAGGAGGGAAAGGTGGGAGGTAAGAGCAGCGTGGCTCACCTCTTGATGCTGGAGAAAGCTCAACTGCTGTCTAACAAGGCCAGCTGGTTCTCCAAGCTGTATCCAGCCAGTCTACTTTTCCTCCCCAAGCGTTCATTCACTAAGGACTGTACCACACCTACTTCCAAAAATGATCTGAAGTAACTTACAGTAAAGACAGGGACATTAAGGCGTTAACACCAGAGGACAAAGGGTCTTTCCACTGGTGGCTCCTCTAGCCAGAGGGCTCTAAGGGGTAGATGCTATTGCTACTTTTCCAGGGCACAGGACAGTCAAGACAGAATCTCAGTAAACACCGGCTGGAGGCTGGCGTTCTTGCACTCTGAAGTGGGTTCCCTGGCCACAGGGTTGACCTCCCTCGTGTCCTAGGGCCCAGTTCCCTCCTTGCCTTTTCTATCCCTTCTGGGATTCCTATCATCCCCTTCCCCAGCACCAGGCAGGCACCCCCAAGCCCGCTGCCACACTCCTGCTGCAAAGGACCCCAGCCCTCGCTCAGCCGCCACAGCCCCTGGCCGCCTCAGACATCGTGCTTCTTCTGATGGGCCAGGAGTCTCTCCTCATCGTCAAAGGTCTGGCCACAGATGGCACAGCAGAAGGCGCCGTCCCGGATGTGGCTCTTGCGGTGGGTGATGAGGTTGGACTTCTGGCTGAAGCTGCGGTCACAGTCGGGGCAGGCGTAGGGCCGCTCGCCCGTGTGGATGCGCCGGTGGGACACCAGGTTGGACTTCTGGCTGAAGGCTTTGCCGCAGTCGGGGCAGACGTAGGGCTTCTCGCCGGTGTGGATGCGCCGGTGGGCCGCCAGGTAGGGCTTGTGGCGGAAGGCCTTGCCGCAGTCGGGGCAGACGAAGGGCCGGTCGGGCGCGTGGTCGCGCCGGTGGGCCGCCAGGTGGCTGCCCTGGGAGAAGCGGCGCCCGCACTCCTCGCAGGCAAAGGGCCGCTCGCCGGAGTGAACCCGGGAGTGCGCCACCAGGTGGGTCTTCTTGCCGAAGTTCTTCCCGCACTCGGCGCAGGCGAAGGGCCGCTCCCCCGTGTGCTGCCGCTGGTGCGCCCGCAGGAAGCGCTCGAGCCGG
>NW_007246491.1:31865-35439 GCF_000164805.1 Carlito syrichta
CGGGTAGGGCCGCTCGCCCGTGTGCACGCGGCGGTGGGCGATCAAGTTGGGCTTGTGCCGGAAGCGCTTGCCGCAGCAGGCACACTGAAAAGGACGGTCGACGGCATCTCCGCCGGGCCGGGGGGCAGTCACCGCGGGGCGGCCCCTCGGCCGGGGTCCCAGAGCTTTGGCTGCCGCCTCCTCCAGGGCCTCGGCTACGTGCACCCGCTTGTGAGCAACCAGCTGGTCCCACTGGGCAAAGCTCCGGCCACAGTTGCCGCATATGAAGGGCCGGGCTTCCGGCGCAGGAGGGTGGCACCGCCGCAGGTGAGCTCGAAGCTGCTTTCGTCGCCAGAAGCGTCTCTCGCATTTGGGACAAGCGATGGGCCGCTTTGCAGCCGAGTGGGCCCGCAGATGCAGAACTAGGGCCACCCAGCCTTGGAAGCTCTGCCCACAGAGGTGGCAGGCAAATCCCAGATCTGGGGTGGCAGCAGCATGGACCTGGCGATGCAGCGCTAAGAAAGGGGCATGGCGAAAGCGCTGGCTGCACTCAGGGCAGGGCAGGGGAAGTCGGGCCTGGCACCGACGGGCATGAAGCCACAGGGTCACCCAGCCTGGGAAGTGCCTTCGACAGTGGACACAGCGATGGGCCCTGCCTGGGGCTTGGCCATCCGGCGAGGTCATTGATGTGCCTTGTTGCCTCTGCCTGTGGGGCTCCTTGTCCAGGGTCTGAGATGACTCCTGGGAGGACCCAGAAAGGAGTCTGGGCTGGGCTGGGCCCATGGCCAGAGGGCCCCGGCAGCGACGTTCCAGCATTGGTTCTTCCTCTGCTGAGGGTGGAAAAGCACAGTCACTCTAGAGACCAACTCACCCTGCCCCTAGAGACCAATTCCCCTCCCAACCCCAGCCCCCCCCCAGAGGGGAAGGGCTGGCCATCTGTGAACCCCTAGAGCCCCCTCTTGACATGGATCTAGACAACTCTTCAATTTCCTTGTGTTACTATTTCAATGTTGGGTTTCTATATTAACATGTCAAGGATATTTATCTTATGTCTGTATTGCCCTGACAACTTCCAGAAGGAAGAGACTCTATCTGACACTTCTTGGAATCCTCCTGGCAGCTATGCTAGTGTCAGGCAGGGAGCAAATACTCCAGCACCAAAGCACAAACATTCCTGCCATAGGACTCATTGGAAAATGCGGTCACATTCACTACAATGCCTTACGCTTTTCACAGTGCTTCCGTGTTGCTGAGCTTCACAGCAACTTTGTGAGGGCTGAACAGATACTGAGCTCCCTGTCTGAAAGATAAAGCAACTGGCCAGGCGCAGTGGCTCATGCCTGTAATCCCAGCACTTTGGAGGCAGAGGCCAGAGGATTGCCTGAGCCCATAGGTTCGAGACCAGCCTGGGCAACTTGGCGAGACCTCATCTCTACAATAAATCAAAAATTAGCCAGGCATGGTAGCACACGCCCATAGTTCCAGCTACTTGGAAGGCTGAGGTGGAAGGATCACTGGAGCCCAGCAGGTCGAGGCTGCGGTGGTCAGGAGCATGCCCCTGCACTCGAGTCTGGGTGACAGTGAGACTCCAACTCAAAAAAAAAAAAAATTTAGCTGAGCATGGTGGTGCACACCTGTACTTCCAGCTACTTGGAAGGCAGAGGTGGAAGGATCACCTGAGCCCAGCAGGTACAGGCTGCGGTGGCCGTGAGCATGCCACTGCACTCCAGCCTGGGCAACAGAGTGATACTCGGACTCAAAAAAAAAAAAAGAAAGAAAGACAAAGCAAATGTGAGGCATCAAAAAACTGACAGGACCTGCCTGAGTTGACATAGTAAACCAACAGCAGAACCAAGACTAGAGGACAATGTTCTTCTAACCTCCCAGGTCAATGTTCTTTCCTCTAAAACACTTGAGTTTGCAAAGATCTCCCAGAATAATGTGTCTGTAGCCTTTAACCCTCTCACACCACAGGGAAGGTCCTTTCAGCTTCACTAACCTCAATCTCCCACTGTAGAAGCCTGGAGAGCAAATAAGAACAGCCTATTTCAGGGAATAGGAGGCACTACTCTCAGCATAGCCCAACCCCAGGCCATGGCCTGTCCAGACTGTGCCTACATTCTGCCCGCCTGCCCTCTTTAACCGTCACACACACACACACACACACACACACACACACACACACACACGATTACGAAATCGCAGGAAGGAAAGCTCTCCCTGAATCCAAGGAACACCCACAGTTTGCTGCCCTCAGGGCAGGATCCCTGGCTCTGCCTCCCTTGGGGTGCTGGGGATTATTGGGGCAAAAGAAGGGGAGGGAGGATGAGATTGTAATCTCTGTCCCCTGCCTGGTCCTGCCCCAGCCTCGCTAGGGGCTGCCCCACATTCAGCTCTTCCACAGCTCAGGGTAACCCAGATTCCTCCTACATGGAAAGGGGGCTGGGGTGGCAGTTAGACTCCTAAGGGACCTTCAGTGGCTGCTCACAAGCTCCAGACACATTCTCCTAAATTCCCTAAAGCCTATTCTCCTCTCAGGGAACACAGACATGACTCATTCCCCGTGTCAGACTGAGCACACGGAAGACTCCCAGAGTATGAGAAAGGGCCCTTTCCTTCCACCAAGATGGGGGGGGGGAGGTGTGCATTGGGGTTTGGAGTGGTTTGGGAACACAGCAAAGGCCAGACTCTACCCTGGAGACTGTGGAGCTGGGGATGAGGTTTTTTCCAGCTCTTCCTGGGGATGTTCCTGGGGATACTTCTGTGGTTGCAACGCCTGCTTTGGCCCACACTCCGGTAGCCCCCAGACGTCAGAGAAAACTGCAGCAGTAAAGACACCCCTATCCCCATGGCAGAGCTCAGACCTCCGACTGCAGAGAGGCCAGCCTTACCTGTAGGATGGGGAGAGAAAACAAGAGTGAGGTTCTGAGCTCCTCCAGGACAGTCATCTTTGTGTTCTCACCAGCTACAACCCCTCCCCCCACAAAGCTACTCACTCTAGCCTTAAGCCCCACACCCTGCTTGGTGGAGTGACCTTAGTGGATAGTGGATTAATAAACGAATGTACCCCTTCACCAAGGAAGCACATTGCTGCCTTTGAGGGTCACTTCCTCCCCTGGTAAGGTCACAGAACGAATTGTCCATTCTATGGCCAGAGTCTGGGCCTTTCCTGATGGCCAAAGGCCGGCCTATGGCAGTAACTCTGGAATCTCTGCTGGCTTCCTTTCCCCCACCCTCCTCCCAACAGGAATTCCAGGCCTGTTTCCCATGGGGCAGCGCAGGGCGAGCTCGTGTGACCAAGACTCGGTCAGAATCCCCTTCCGCAACTTGACTGGCCACGGTGGCAGACGCCCCACACCCCCCTTTTGTATTGGTGCGTGTCCTCCGTCCACGATCACAGCACACGGGACCCGCTCCAACGAGTGAGCCATTTCGGGTCCCACGCACCGCGCAGCTCGCGAAGCCTGTGCGCAGGTGCGCTCCCCCCCACGCCGCAGACCCAACAGTGTCTCCCCCTCCACGCGCGCACGCACACACACACACGCGCACACAGTCGCGCACACACTCACGGTCACGCGCCCCGCAGGTGGAGCCG
>NW_007246491.1:36330-37817 GCF_000164805.1 Carlito syrichta
CGCCGAGCGGCCGCGCGCCCCCAGCCGCCGTGCGGACGCCCACCGGGAGCACCGACAGGCCCGATCGCGTGAACGTGGGAAAAACCTCCAGGAATTAAAAAAAGAGCAGAAGTTGCCCGGCTTTCTGTGGCTGCGGGCCAGACGCGGGGCCACGGCCGAGGTGGCCGTGGGCGCACGTGGGGCATTGGGCTTGGAAACTCGCAGCAGCCAATGTGGCGTCTGCGCTGGCAGGTGCGAGCCGGTGCTGGTGACTCACCCGCTAGCAGGTGGCCTTGGCTTCCCAAACTCAACACTTCCCGGGGTTTCCAGGGTAGTACAGTTTCACGTACTTACATGTTGTTCAACAAAGGCAGTTTTTGAATGGTGCAAGTAGTTTTAAAACACTTTTAAAATCTGTTGCGTAAGTAGGAAATAGGGGAACATAAAACGCTCATATTTTTATTTCCTAGAGTCAATTTCATTTACTATATTGGCATATGTCCTCTGGTGTTTTCTCTATGCGTCTTCATTGCATGCTTGACATAATTGGGATAATGTCTTGCAAAGACATATTCTGTTTCCTTCACTTGACACAATATTGTGAATTTTCTCCCATTCTATTGAGTATTCTTTTATAACATGATTCTTCATGGCTGCATAAATGTACGAATATTTTACAAGCTTGGTATTTGCTTATATCCTTATTATTCATCTTTTATTGCACATGCCTGATTTTAAAATTCTAGAAGTAGGGTACTGAAGGGTCAAAGACAAAGTATTTTTTTTTTTAATGTTTTCTAAATTCGCTTCCAGGAAAATGTATCACTTTTCCCTGAGAGGTGCCCATTTTTTCATATCCTTGACAACACGGGCCTTTTTTTCACATTTAATTTAAAATGGTACCTCTCATTGCTTGATTTGCATTTCTTAGATTACTAGTTAACTGGATTGTTTTCTCCTTTCCTTTCTTTCTTTCTTTTTTTTTTTTTTTTTTGGCAGTTTTATTTTCTCCTTTGTGAATTTGTTTATATCACTTTGCCCACTTTTCTATTTGCCCATTTAATTTTTTTATTTTTTTTTTAGTTGGCATCTCACTCTGTCACCCAGGCGGGAGTGCAGTGGCAAGCTTATTGTCACCGAAACCTCTACCTGTTAGGCTCAGGCGATCCTTCCGCCTTAGCCTTCCAAGTAGCTTGAACTACAGGTGTGCGCTATCACGCCCGGTCAAATTTTTATTTTAGAGACGAGGTCTCACCAAGTTGCCCAAGCTCATCCCAAACCCCTGGGCTCAGGCAATCCTCTCGCCTTGGCCTCCTAAAGTGCTGGGATTACAGACTTGAGCCACCACGCCTGGCCCTATTTGCCCATTTTAAAAGTTGGGAACGAGCTGGGCTCGGTGGCTCAGCCTGTAATCCCGCACCTTTGGGAGGCTGAGGTGAGTGGATTGCTTGAGCCCGCGGGTTCGAGACCCGCCTGGGCAGCAAGATCTCATCTCTACAATAAATCGA
>NW_007246491.1:37900-46169 GCF_000164805.1 Carlito syrichta
CACTGCACTCCAGTCTGGGCAACAGAGTGAGACTCCAACTCAAAAAAAAAAAAAAATTGCTGGGAACTTGGTTTTACTGTTTGAGGGACATTCAAAAAATAAAAGAATTAACTACTTGTCATATATGTTGAAAACATTTTCCTCCCTTTGCACTTCAACTTTTTAATTTTTGATGTGAAAAATTTTGTTTTTATGTGGTAAAACTGGCCAGTCCACTTTTATGGTTTCTGTCTTTAAAATTATGTTTAGAAAGGCTACCCCCACTCCAAAATTACATTTAATGTTTGTAGTTTGATCACAGAAAATAAGTTTTAATACTTAATAGTCTCAAAAGCCTGGCGTGGTGGCTCACACCTATAATCCCAGCACTTTGGGAGGCCGAGGAGAGAGGATTACCTGAGCCTATGGGTTCAAGACCAGCCTGGGCAACTTGGTGCGACTTCATCTCTACAATAAATCTACAATAAACTTTTTAAAAATTAGCTAGGCATGGTGGCGCATGCCTGTAATTCCGGCTACTTGGAAGGCTGAGATGGAAGGTTGGCCTGAGCCCACAAGGTCAAGGCTGCGGTAGCCATGAGCATGCCACTGCACTCCAGCCTGGGTGACAGAGTGAGACTCTGACTCAAAAAAAAAAAAGTCTAATAGTTTCGCTGAGCTTGATGGCTCGTGCCTGTAATTCTAGCACTTTAGGCGGTGGAGGTGAGAGGATTGCCTGAGCCCAGAAGGTTGAGACCAGTAAACCGTAATCATGCCACTGCACTCCAACCTGAGCAACAGAGTGGGACCCCCCCAACTCAAAAATAAATAAATAAATAATAGTTAACATTTAAGGAGTCTTTATTTTGGGCCAGGCATGGGTTTAAACTCTTCATGTACATACCCCTCTTAATCCCCTCAGTCCTATGAAACATATTCTCCTGGTCCTCATTTACAAATAAAACGGCTGACACTCTGAGATGTTCAGGAACATACCCAAAGTCACACAGCTGGATAGTGACTGATTTGAACCCAAGCAATGCCTCTCCTGGTCTCACTCTTTGTTGTTGTTGTTGTTGGAGTCTCACTCTGTTGCCCAGGCTGGAGTTCAGTGGCATGCTTGTGGTCACTGCAACCTCGACCTGCTGGGTTCAGGTGATCCTTTCACCTCAGCCTTTCAAGTGGCTGCAACTACAGGCACATGCTACCACGCCCAGCTAATTTTTTTTATTTACTGGAGAGATCAGGTCTCACCAAGTTGCCCAGGCTGGTCTCAAACCCCTGAGATCAGGCAGTCCTGTTGCCTCGGCCTCCTAAAGTGCCAGGATTAGACTTGAGCCCTGTGCCTGGCCCTGGCCTCACTCAACCACGAAAGTTGTATGCATGGGGAAAGCACCAAATATTGGACCCAGGTGATCCAATATCACAGAGTAAGCGTGAAATACCCACCCATTAATGAGTGAGTGTGACACATCTAGTATGTCTCCATTACTACAATTCTACTTGATTCCTACACTCCTGGAAGAACTCTCAAAGGAGAACCCTTCACAGACTCACAGAGTATTTTCTTGTATAGACTCAGTCTTACTTAGCAGAAAGGTTCTTCTTTTTTTTTTTTCTTTTTTTTTGAGTTGGAGTCTCACTCTGCTGCCCAGACTGGAGTGCAGTGGCCGCTCCCGGCCACCGCAGCCTCGACCTGCTGGGCTCCGGCGATCCTTCCGCCTCAGCCTTCCAAGTAGCCAGAATTACAGGCATGCGCTACCACGCCCAGCTGATTTTTTATTTATTGTAGAGATGAGGTCTCGCCAAGTTGCCCAGGTGGGTCTCGAACCCGTGGGCTCAGGCAATCCACTCACCTCAGCCTCCCAAAGCACAGGATTACAGGCTGAGCCACCGAGCCGGCTAGGTTCTTATTTTAACGACTGAACTACTTCCTCACTCCCCAGCCCCCACTAGAAGATCCATCTCCTCTTGCAGTCAGGAGTTAACCATCTGCTGTTACTTCCTCTTTTGGCATAACCAAAGGAAACCATGACTGTGCTTCAGCTCTGCAGAAAGAAAATGAGTGGTGAAGGGCTTGTGGAAGGATCCCTGAGCTTTTATGCCAGCCAGAAATTTAAGGCCTTAGTGTTTGGGACTTCACCCTTCAAAATGTCTTAGATGATGGTCAAGCAACCAGCCAAATGGCCTGACCCAATGGAGAGTGTCTCAGCTTTTGACATGCTAGCTAGAGAAAGATAGGGCTGCACAGGGAATAGGGCCCACAGGACAGCCAAAATTGATAGGGCCTTCTGGGAGGATCCATTCCCTCCCCACAAAATGTGCCTGGCTCCCCTTATTAGATTAGATGGTAAAGTAGGCGGGTATGCCAGAGGATGAGGGCAATAATGTCTCCAGAAATCCCCTATGAAGATACCCAAGTATGACTTAGAAACAGCCCTGCACCTGGAAGGAGAAAAATTGCACCCACCACTCGTAGATTTATAATCCCAGCTCTCCCCATTGGACTTGCTCTTACCTCTGACAGATATTTAACCAATGTCCACCACCTATCACTTGCCAAGTGCTGATACTCATTGTGAGCTGGGCAGAAATGGTCCGTGCATTTTTTCCACAATGTGAAAGGGTGTTGAAACGACATTTAACTCTCATTTAATCATGGATATATCTCTTATTTTCGAACTTCCTACAAAATATAACCAAATACTTGTTTATAATTTCTGGATGGATGACTTGAAAAGCTGGAGGAGATGAGAGAGAAAAATGTCATTCTAATGGAACTCACTTTAACTATTTAATGCTGCCTGCTTCAGACAGCATTCCTAAGGCAGATATGCAAGACTCTCACATAGCTAATTTCCAGATGTTTGCTGACAGTTTTGGGAGAAGGCAGAAAGCACATCCCTCACTGACCTTGATGAAGGACAAATCCCTGGGTGTGCTCATGCTGGCAGCAATCACATGGACAGTGCTGTACACACCCCCATCCTTTGGGCAGTCCCAGCTGGAGGACATCGGGAGCAACGTGGGAGGCCGCAGAAGATGAAGGATTGCTGAGCTGAAGACAGTGAAGAGGTAAATGTCAGAAAGCTCTCTGCCTTCCATGTGTCTAAAGGCAGGACATAGATTTACAAAGGTAGAAGGTATCTTGCCCCCTCCTTCCACCTGGGAAGACAAACATAAACCACTGGAGACAACTTAGACCCTTAAGGGCCTGGAGTTGGTACCAAAGGAATCTCCTGAACAAAATTTGCCTTTCTACAAGTGGCTGCCCTTAGGCACTCAGAGTCATTTTCCTTTGTCTTATCATTTTTCCAAAAACTTACTACTCTTTGTTGAAGATGCTAAGTAAGTTGGAATTCAAAGCCACCTCTTGAGAACTAATTCCCTGGGTGTCTCCCAAGTCTGTGTGAAATCTACAGGTTCATAAACTTCCACTGGTTTTTCTCTTGTTAATATGTGTTTTGTAACAGGGGTCTGTTCAATTATGAACTTATGGGGATTGAGGAAAAACCCCTACAGCAGCCTGGATACAAATTGAAGAAGAATACCCCCTAACTTTCTAAGATTTCGCATTTCAAGTGAAAGGAGGCTTTCTGGGTTATGTGGAAATTCTTGAGGAAAAGATCAAAGTGCTCCTACTTCTGCCGTTCTAAAAATACCTTTGAGTGCAAGAAAACATGCATAATGCATGTCAAGGATAAACGCTGAAAGAGAAGCCCTAGGCCAAGATCAAATGTCAATCCACAAAACTCCGCAGGCACAAGGTGCTTTTCTGTTGCATATCTAGTTCGTGGAGCTGATTCTGCTAGAAGAAAAGGAATACAGTTGGTAAAAAGGATACCAGGCAGATATCTCAGATTTCCTGCAGAGGAAACTGGTATTGTGGGTGCCCCATAGCTGTGAGGCCCACTTCCCACCCCACCCCACTCCCTGGTCGGCCTGCACCTGGGCTCTGCAGCAGCTGCCACCCATTCCCCTGCCTCCAATCTGGCCCCATAGAGTCCACTCTCCACTTAACACACTTGGCCCTATTAAACATGAATCAGATCAGGTTGCCTGCCTGCTGAGAGAACTGCAAGGGCTCCCATCGACATTTCCACTAACATCCAAACTGCTGCCATGGCCTGCAGGGTCCACCTTGAGGCAGCGAAGCTACAGTAGGTTAGGCATAGATAGATTAATTTCTTGTAGGTAGCTTTTAGTTTAAAATAAGAAAGCGTCCGGACATCTTGTAGGCAGGCAGAACCGCCTTGTAGGCTGGAATGTGGATTCAGTGTGGACTCCCAGGCCATCACAGCTCCTCAGCCATCAGAGGCAGAGATGGTAATCTCACTGAAGCAGGTAGCCCACCTACCCGTCAGCATATTAATCACTGAGTCAAAAGCAAAAAGGACAGTTTTTGTCTCGCCCATGCCAGCTCTTGCTGGCATGTCACTCTATCTTTCCCCTTCTTCTCTGATGAACTCTTTTAAAAACTTTGCCGGCCACTCTGAAATTCACTTCGGTGTCAAGTCAAAGAGCTTGTGAATTTTGCCCTGCGTCCCACCTAGCATCACACCTGACCCGACCGCCTTGTTTCCACCTTAGGGCCTCTGAAGTTGCTGCTCTGTCAACCAGGATGATCTTCCTCCAGGTCTTCATGGACTTCATTTCTTCACTTTATTCTGATTTTGGCACAAATCTCCCTGCCTCAAAACACACTTCCCAACAAACTCCTCTAAAATTGCTTCCCACCTGTGTGAGTTTCTCATGGCTGTTATGACAAATTTCCGCCAACTTGGCTTAAAACAACTCACATTTATTCTCTTACAGGTCTGGAGGTTGGGAGTCTAAAATCAGTTTCACTGGACTGAAACCAAGGTGTTGGCAGGGCCCTACTCCCTCCAAAGTCTCCAGGGGAGAATCAGTTTCTTGCCTTTTCCAGCTACATCCTTTGCATTGCTAGGCTTACCGCCTCTTCCTCCTCAGAGCCAGCAGTGCAGCACCGGGTCTCAGCTGTCACTTTGCCTGTCTCTACCATAGTCGGGTCCTTTCTGCTCCCCGCCCCAACATAACGCACATTTGATTATGTTAAGGCCCACCTGGATAATCCAGGATAATTGTAAGAGCAAATACAAATAAAACTAAGGAAAGTAAGTTATAATTCTCCCTGCTGCAAAAAAAAAGACAGACTCTTCCCAGCCCCATTCCCTTTTCTTAATGCATTCACTTTAGAAAACTTGTAATCATGAATTTTTCCCATCCATTTGAGATAGATGTAAATCTTTTCTAAAGCTAAGAAAAAACCTTTTTGCCAGCTTTACAAACCAGGACTGACCCAGGACTGTCTTTCTCAAGGATCTGGGAGTCATCCGAAATGTAAACATCAAGGAAGACAGTGTTCCTACCCAGTCTCTACAAATGGGAGGGTTTGTCTCTTAACTTTGGCTCCAAATTGCAAACCCATCTCCTGTCATAAGATAGGAGTTTTATTTTCCCTTTGGATAAAGGTAATTAGCAAACACAGGTGGCAACCCCAACTACCAAGTCAATTTAGGATGATCTACATGTGACATATGGCACTGACCAGTCCTCTTACTGAGAACTTTAAAAACTTTGCTGGTCTTTGTGTGTGTAATGAGTTGCATCTGCTTGGCTATATAAAAGGGTAAAGTTTCTTTTTGTCTTTGCAATATCTTAACGGATTTCCTGTGATGTGCATCTCATTCTGGTTTAATGCGTATTCAGTAATAAAACTGTGGTTTGTTTTTTTTTTTCCTCTTCTGTCTTTGTGGAGAGGTTTTCTGGGTTAGCAGGAGATTTTGTTTTTAATTATGTTTCCCCAACATAATCTCCTCATCTCAAAATTCTTAGCATGATCACATCTGCAAAGTGCCTTTTGCCATGTAAGGTCATATTTATGGGTTACAGGGATTAGGATGTAAAGGAAAATGAAAAAAACCTCAGGACCCTCAAATTCCTTATGCCAAAAGGAAGGTTAAGCCTGGAGGCTGAATGATAGAACTCCCTCTTCCAAATGGCTAGCAGTTAGTAACATCTGCTTAAACCAGATCTCCATGGAAAGGTAAAAGGCCTCAGGCATCTAGGGAAGGACTGTCCCTACATATCATTCATAAGTAAATTCTTTCCTGGTCTCCCACAAACAAAGGCATGCCAATTTTAACTTGATGTTGCAATCTAAATCTGGCTCCTAAAACTGAAGTCTATTTGCTTCCACACTAATAATGTGGATTAGAAGTTTATCTTCCCCAGGGCAGAACAAAGATAAGACTTACTCCTTCACCTACCCAGAGATGTCTGCATAATTGACTCTTCCTTTATTTTTTTTAAACATTCACCTAGTCTTAAATAAAATGTAGATTTACTGGACACTCACTATCTGTCCCTCTTCCTTCATGCCTTCCTCCTTTTTAAGGATATGTATGAATACTAAACCTCCTGAAAACTTCTTCAGAAAAACAGCCACAGACATGTCTGTGGCCTGTGTTTTTCCTGGACATACCCTAAAGCTGGCTTAATAAACCTCAATGATTGAGACTTTGGCCCAGTCACTGATTTCGATTGTCAAGGATGTAGATATCTTTGGGGGTCTTTGTTCAGCCTTCCTCACCATTCCTATCCCTCTACCTTCTAGCCCCCTACTCAGCTTCATTGTTCTTCATGATGAGACAGGTTATTCAGTGCAGGTTAGACATAGATAAGTTCCTTATAGGCAGGTAAAACTTAAAAAAAATTTTTTTTAATTTTTGAGTTGAAGTCTCACTCTTGTCGTCCAGGCTGCAGTGCAGTGGCTCGCTCACGGCCACCGCAGCATCGGTCTGCTGGGCTCAGGTGATCCGTCCACCTCAGCCTTCCAAGTAGCTGGAACTACAGGCATGCGCCACTGTGCCCGGCTAATTTTTTGATTTGTTGTAGAGATGAGGTCTCACCAAGTTACCCAGGCTGGTCTCAAACTCCTGGACTCAGGCAATCTTCTCACCTCGGCCTCCCCAGGTGCTGGGATTATAGGCGTGAGCCACCGCGCCCAGTCAAAAAATTTAAAATAGGATGAGTATTCAGACATCTTTTTGATCGGTACATGAACTTCACCAGACTCTCCAGACAATCAGACTGAAATATGGATCTACCAGTGCAGTAGATCACAGAAACAATAGAGAATTGCCCAAAACACAGATTTGTTCTAAGAAAATCCCAAAATCTATTTAGGCAATAATTTTAATTATTTGGAAGTCTTGTGACCTTAGAAAGTTGAGACACAGTAATCAAAACTCATGACCAGATTCCTACAGCCCACCTTTCTTAGCTCATCCAAGGTGGAGAAATGGTAATCAAAACTCGTGACCAGATATCTGTGTTGCCAGGTGGGGTGCAGTGTGATACTCCGTGGGTTTTTTTTGACTCGCCACAGAAGAGAATTTCAGAATGAATCCAAGTATAATTTAAAACAATTTTTAAAAATTTATTTATTTACCTTGACTTCTCCCCAAGACATTTTATTAGAGAGAGAAGGAGGCATAGACATGGGCATCTCAAGAGAAAGAATGTGCATTTGCCTTTGGCAAGAAGCTTTATATACTTTTACAATGATTATTATGCTAACTATGAACTAAGAGGGTGCACTGCAGAGATCTTCACATTCCAGCTCACAAGGTGGTCAGGTCTGGTTGGACTGGTATAAGTTGTGTACCAATAAGAAAGATACCTGAACACTTACCTTTTTAAATTTTAAACTGCCTACAAGAAACTATGTCTCAACTGCACTGAATAATCTGCCTCACCTGCAACCCACCACTCATAGCTTATGGTTTGCTTAATCATGGTTGTAAAAGCATATAAAGCTTCTTGTCAAAGACATACACGTGCCCTCTCTTGAGGGACCCATGCTTGCTCTTGAGCATGCCTCTTTCATTCTAATAAATTCTGTCTTACACTATACTTGGCACTTGCTCTGAAATTCTTTCTGTGGCCAAGTCAAAAAAACTCACAGAGCAACACACCCCCACCTGGCATCAATAGCACTTCTCACCTACCCAAAATTAGTGATATATTTATTGATTTAAATAGTTTTTGTCGTGCTGGGCACGGTGGCTGACGCCTATAATCCCAGAACCTCGAGAGGCTAAGATGAGAGGATTGCCTGAGTTCACGAGTTCGAGACTAGCCTGGGCAACTTGGTAAGACCTCATCTCAACAATAAATCAAAAAATTAGCTGGGCATGATGGCACATGCCTGTAGTTTCAGCTACTTGGAAGACTGAGGTGGAAGGATTGCCTGAGCCCAGCAGGT
>NW_007246491.1:46189-50000 GCF_000164805.1 Carlito syrichta
CAAAAAAAAAAAAAAAAAAAGTTTTTGTCTAGTTTTCCACCCCAATAGAAGCTTCTCAGAGGCAGAGTTCTGGCCTGTCTTTTAAAAATTTTTTTAATTTTTTGAGTTGGAGTATCACTCTGTTGCCCAGGCTGGAGTGCAGTGGCATGCTCCCAGCCACTGCAGCCTCAACCTGCTGGTCTCAGGTGATCTTTCCGCCTCAGCCTTCCAAGTAGCCGGAACTACAGGCGTGCACTACCACGCCCAACTAATTTTTTGATTAATTGTAGAGAGGAGATCTCACCAAGTTTCCAGGGTGGGTCTTGAACCAGCAGGCTCAGGCAATCCACTCACCTCGACCTTCCAAAGTGCTGGGATTACAGACTGAACCACCGCGCCTGGCCTGGCCCTTTTTTACCACAGAAGAGCCAGCCCCTAGAAAGGTGTCTGGCCCATGGTAGGTACTCAATAAGTGTTTGTGATCTGAATGAATGAGTAAATGTTAGCTTGATTCCAAAGCTAAGCTATTTCAATCAGACTACGCTGAATTGCCTATGAGAGAGTGTGAGACAGTGTGAGTTTTTGTTTTTGAGTTGGAGTCTCACTCTGCTGCCCAGACTGGAGTGTAGTGGCCGCTCCCGGCTACTGCAGCCTCGACCTGCTGGGCTCCGGCGATCCTTCCACCTCAGCCTTCCGAGTAGCCAGAATTACAGGCATGCCCTACCACGCCCAGGTGATTTTTTTTGTTTGTTTGTTTGATTTATTGTAGAGATGAGATCTCGCTAAGTTGCCCAGGTGGGTCTGGAACCCGTGGGCCCGGCAATCCACTCACCTCAGCATGGGATAACAGGCTTAGCCACTGAGCCCGGCTTAGTTTTTTTTGTTTGTTTTTTGTTTTGAGTTGAAGTCTCACTCTGTCGCCCAGACTGGAGTGCAGTGGCCGCTCCCGGCCACTGCAGCCTCGACCTGCTGGGCTCTGGCAATCCTTCCGGCTCGGCCTTCCGAGTAGCTGGAACTACGGGCACGCGCTACCACAGTCGGCTAATTTTTTTTTTTTTTGATTTATTGTAGAGATGAGGTCTTGCCAAGTTGCCCAGGCGGGTCTCGAACCCATGAGCTCAGGCAATCCACTCACCTCGGCCTCCCAAAGTGCTGGGATTACAGGCTGAGCCACTGAGCCCAGCCGAGTTTTTTTTTTTTTTTAAGAGACAAGGTCTTGCTATGTTGCCTGGCCTGGACTCGTACTTCTGGGCTCAAGCGATCCTCCCATCTCAGCCTTCTGGTTAGCTGGGACTTCAGGTGCCAATACCCCTTCCATCCGTGTGCCCTGGCATGTGAGCCAATTTTTAGCAGTGAACATCAAGCTGTCTTTCCTTGGCTATGCTTGCTAAGCAGGTGATAGAATTTTCAGTGAGAGAAAAATACCACCTGTTAGGGTACTGACGGACAGGGACAGGGTGAATGTGGAGAGGCGAGGGGAGGTGCGCAGCACTGCCGGGGCTTGCAAGCTGGAGGTGCACGCTGGGAACCCAGAGATCCGAGTAAATTGCAAAGAATTGAGACACACAAAAAGGTTAAGAAAGAAAAGTTTATGTAAAAGTAAGTTAGACGGAGCCTAGAAGGTTGAGGCTGCGGTGGCCGGGAGCAGCCACTACACTCCAGTCTGGGCGACAGAGTGAGACTCCAACTCAAAAAAAAAAAAAGTAAATTAGAGAGAGAAAGAGAAGGAAGAGAGAAGATTCACCTCCCCAAGGTGGGGGAGGGGACCAAAGCCAGGGAAGCATGGCGACAGCCATGGCTCAAAGAGCACATGGTCATACCAGACTCTAGCAAGGCAATGGCCGCTGGTTGCTTGTGGTTGAGTCCTTTTAACCATTCCCCTAGATGGGGGAGGATCATTAGAGTGATTGGGTGGTGGTCTGCTGCCATGTCATCACGAAGGGGCAGGCAAGTGCAGGTACTAATGATGTCAGGTGATGGACATCAGGCAGATGGGTGGTTTAGTCACATGATTGCTGCCATGGTGGGGTTTATCTCTGTCACCTGGTCACAGAGAGCTGATTAGGTTAACCCTGGTTGGGGGGGGGGATTCCTGCAAGAGACTTGTTAGACATTTGCAATTCACAAACTCAGACATTTGTAACTCAAAAAATTCCTTTACCAAAGGTGGGGTGGTCATTTGGGCTGTCCTGATCTTATATCTGAAGGAGATTTGCTTAGGGGGGATGGAATAGGTTGCTGTTTGTGCTGCAGTAGAATGTCTGAATGCTTTCTAATGGTTACACTGAGGCAAAAAGACTAAAGAATAAGCTAAGTTTCTTCTAGGTTTCTATAGGCACCTTTCACCACCTTTTCTTAGAGAAAGATTTAAATCAGGAAAAGAACAGGCACTTGGGAGAAAGGTTGTCTTATATCTCTCTTCCTTGAAGGACTCTGATTATTGGTAGCGGGACTTTAAACATACTCTTTTATCTAGAACATTATTCCAGTTAACTGGAATGCAAGAACCTTTAGGGAACCTCTGCCTCCTAGGGTGCCTAACATGGCCAAAGTCATTTGCTGGTGGAAGGAGAATACTGTGCTCTCTGGTGATCTTGTTTACTACCATATCTCTTAGTGATTTGGTCTTAGGACCATAGAGTGCCAGAAAAAGAATCTGCAGCAAATCATCTTGGTGCTTCAGTCAAGAGAGAGTGTGCTTCACTTTAATTAGAAATTTACAACCAGGCTCGGTGGCTCAGCCTGTAATCCCAGCGCTTTGGGAGGCTGAGGTGAGTGGATTGCCTGAGCCTGTGGGTTCGAGACCCGCCTGGGCAACTTGGCAAAACCTCATCTCTATAATAAAACTTAAAAAAATTAGCCGGGCGAGGTAGCACACGCCTGTAGTTCCAGCTACTTGGAAAGCTGAGGCAGAAGGATTGCCGGAGTCCAGCAAGTTGAGGCTGCGGTGACCAGGAGTGTGCCACTGCACTCCAGTATGGGTGACAGAGTGAGACTCCAACTCAGAAAAAAAAAAAGGAAATTTACTCTGATGCTCTTTCAAGGTCAAAACTTATCTATTATTACAACAGTATGTCTCTTGTTACTCTAAAGTGGGATCCAGTTCTATCTTCTTCAAGTTAATGCAGATGGATTTAGAGCCAGGATGCATCTGTTGTTGGTTTACTATCTACTAAAAGCCACTCTTAATTTGAAAATGCAAGGAAATTCTAAAGAGAATCTCTGCTGAGTCTTTATGAGGTAAAAGAAGCAGGAGTATTGCCAAGTATTTTGTTTTCTGTGGGTGGCATGTGTGGTTGTTTGTGAACATAACCTGTACCAACATTTACCAAGTAACTAAAATACTACCACTAACCTTAGCTCATTCCTGCCCAGACCGCTTTCACATGAAACCACTTGGGTGACATGAAGAAATCAGAGTGTAAATCTGGCTTCAACTCTGTACCCTCTGATCTGCTTCCAAGACTAAAATCTGGGTCACAGTTAAACTTGGTGCCTTCAAAATTGGCTAGGGAAATCCCAGATGTCCTCATAACTGGTTTGCCTCCACTTTCTTTTTTTGAGTCAGAGTCTCACTGTTGCCCAGGCTAGAGTGCAGTGGCACGCTAACTGCCACCCTGGCATCAACCTGCTGGGCTCCAGTGATCCTTCTCAGCCTTCCAAGTAGCCGGAACTACAAGTGCACACTACCACGTCCGGCTAATCCACTTTCTTTTTTTGTTGTTGTTGAGTTGGAGTCTCACTCTGCCACCCAGACTGGAGTGCAGTGGCACGCTCCCGGCCACTGCAGCCTCAACCTGCTGGGCTCCAGCAATCCTTCTGCCTCAGCCTT
>NW_007246491.1:50123-54929 GCF_000164805.1 Carlito syrichta
CTCGAACCCGCGGGCTCAGGCAATCCACTCACCTCGGCCTCCCAAAGCGCGGGATTACAGGCTGAGCCACTGAGCCCAGCTAATCCACTTTCTTAAAACATGAGAATAGCCTCTCAACAGGATTTAAGAAAGCTTATTTGGGGGCATTATTAGAAATTACAACAATATAACAGGTTTAACTACTAGATAGTAACATTCCATTAAATTACTACATTCTACAAATATTATACTAAAAATTTAATTGTAACAAATATACTAAATTTTAGTATATCGTTAAATATACTATATTATGTAATATATTATGCATGTGTTATGTTACATTATGTGGTATATTTAACAACGTATTCAAAATTAATTTTAAAAAGAACACTTGGAAAACTCTTCTTTTCATAGCATCTAAACTACCCTAAGTGCCCCGTGCTGGTTTACAGTTAACTAATATGCATATGGTGTATAAAACCTGCACAACAAATTGGTATGATTTTTGGTCAGCATGGAGTTAGAAGTTTTTGGGTTAAACTACAAATCAACAAGTGACGATGTAAGTATGTAAGAAAAATCATCCCACAGCCTTGTTATTTGAAAAGCTATACAGACTGGGTGCAGTTGCTCACACCTATAATTCTAGCACTTTAGGAGGCCGAGGTGAGAGGATTGCCTGAACTCACAGGTTCGGGACCAGCCTGGGCAGCTTGATGAGACCTCATCTCTACAATAAATCGAAAGAAAGAAAGAAAGAAAGAGAGAGAGAGAGAGAGAGAGAGAAAGAGAGAGAGAAAGAAAGAAAGAAAGAAAGAAAGAAAGAAAGAAAGAAAGAAAGAAAGAAAGGGAGGGGGAGAGGGAGAGGGGGAGAGAGGGAGAGAGACAGAGAGAGAAAGAAAGAAAGAAAGAAAGAAAGAAAGAAAGAAAGAAAGAAAGAAAGAAAGAAAGGAAGGAAGGAAGGAAGGAAGGGAGGGGGAGAGGGAGAGGGAAAGGGGGAGAGAGGGAGAGAGACAGAGAAAGAGAAAGAAAGGCTATAGAACATACTAGGTTTAAGAGTGATGGATATGACCAAGCTCAGTGGTGCAGCCTGTAATCCCAGCACTTTGGGAGGCCGAGGCCAGTGAATTGCCTGAGCCCACGGGTTCGAGACCAGCCTGGGCAACTTGGCGAGACCTCATCTCTACAATGAATAAAAAAAGTTCCGGCTACTTGGAAGGCTGAGGCAGAAGGATCCCCGGAGCCCAGCAAGTTGATGCTGGGGTGGCGGTGAGTGTGCCACTGCACTCCAGCCTGGGTGAGAGTGAGACTCCAACTCAAAAAAAAGTGATGGCTGTAGTTTGTGCTCAGCGTCTCCATCTAGTGGTAGATTCGTAAGTGAGGTTTAATAGGCTCCTAATGGAATGTTTGACATTTAGTTTGTTATGTGCATTTGGAAAACTGATTTAGGAAATTTTTTGGCCGGGCTCTGTGTCTCAGCCTGTAATCCCAGCACTTTGGGAGGCCGAGATGAGTAGATTGCCTGAGGTTGTGGGTTCGAAACCAGCCTAGGCAACTTGCTGAGACCTCATCTCTACATTAAATCCAAAAAATTACCCGGGCATAGTAGCACATGCCTGTAGTTCCAGCTACTTGGAAGGGTGAGGCAGATGGATAGCCAGAGCCCACCAGGTCAACACTGGGATGGCCGTGAGCATGCCACTGCACTCCAGCCTGGGCAACAAAGTGAGACTCAAAAAAAAAAAAAGATTTTCACCCATGAAGCTGGCATTCATCATGTACTTATTATATTTATTATAAACGTGCAAGTTCCTTTTGTCAGTTTGTTGGTTTTCCTTGAAAGAGCAATTATGTATACTTTTTAAAATTTTTATTTTTATTTATTTATTCATTTTTTTGAAAGCAGGATTTATTGAGAGGACAGAAAAGCTCCCACAGTGGGAGGGGACCTGAAGGGGCTGCCCCTATGTATCAGTTTTTAAATGTTCTAACCTGGACAACATAGTGAGACCTCATCCCTCCAAAAAATGAAAATATTAGCCTAGAGTCATGGCATACGCCTGTAGTCCCAGCTACTTGGAAAGCTGAGATGCAAGGATCCCTTGAGTCCAGGAGGCTGGGGCTGCAGTGAGCAATGGTCATGCCACTGCACTCCAGCCTGGGCAACAGATCAAGACCCTGACTAAAATAAATAAAAATCTTTTTAAATGTTAATGTTGGGCAATCCCTCCGGTCCCCTCCCATGGAGGGAGCTTTTCTGTCTTCTCAATGAATCTTAATTTCTCACCAAAAAATAATGTTAATGTTTATGTTGTGTTATGTTATGTAAATTTTTTTTTTTTTTTTTGAGTTGGAGTCTCACTCTGTCACCCAGACTGGAGTGCAGTGAGACTCCACGACCTGCTGGGCTCCGGCGATCCTTCCGCCTCAGCCTTCCAAGTAGCTGGAACTACAGGCGTGCACTACCACACCTGGCTAATTTTTGATTTATTGTAGAGATGAGGTCTCGCCAAGTTGCCTGTGCGGATCTCAAACCCTCGAATTCCGGCAATCCATTTGCCTCGGTCTCCCAAAGTGCTGGGATTACAGGCTGAGCCACTGAGCCTAGTCATCAACTCTTTTTTTGGAGATAAATAATAGGATACAGGTGATTATTCTCAACAAGATAATTTCTACTGTTTTCAGTGTAGTGTTAGCCAACCTAACCTCATTCTTGTGCTCTCCAAGCACCTCTCCAAGCACAGGCTTTTCAAATGATCATGTGGCACCAAGTCTCAGGAAAGGACTTCCTGTGTGTGTGTGTGTGTGTGTGTGTGTGTGTGTGTGTGTGTGTGTATGTGTGTGTAAGAGAGTTTGCTAGGGCTGCCATAACAAAGTACCACAGACAGGGTGGTTTAAACATTAGAAATTTATTTTATCACAGTTCTGGAGGCTAGAAGTCTAAGATCAAGGTGTCAGAGGACTGATTCCTTCTGAGTTCCCTCTGACTTGTAGATGGCTGTCTTCTCCCTTTGTCTTCCCTCTGTGAATATGTGTCTCCTAATCCCTTTTATTTTTTTGAGTCAGAGTCTCACTCTGTCACCCAGGCTGTAGTGCAGTGGCACGCTCACAACCACTGCAGCCTCAGCCTGCTGGGCTCAAAAATCCTTCTGCCTCGGTCTTCCAGGTAGCTGGAACTACAGGCGCGCACTACTATGCCCAGTTAATTTTTTGAATTTATTGTAGAGAGGAAGTCTCACCAAGTTGCCCGGGCTGTTCTCGAAACTGTGGGCTCAGGCAATCCACTTGTTTCGGCGTCTCAAAGTGTTGGGATTACAGGCTGAGTCACCGAGCCTGGCCTAACAGCCCTATCTTTAAAGACAGTGGGGGTTAGGGCTTGTCTTAGTCCATTTTGTACTGCTCTAACAAAATACTTGAGGCTGGGTAATTGATAAAGAACAGAGTTTATTTTCTCACAATTCTGGAGCCTCGCAAGTCTAAGATCAAGACACTGGTGAGGGCCTTCTTGGTGCATCCTCACATGGGAAGGAAGAAAGGCAAAAGGGGAGAAACTCTGTGTCTTCCCTTGGCAGAAGAGAAGAGGGTAAACCCATTCCTGCAAGCCCTGGTTATAGCACCAATCCACTCATCAGAGTGGAGTCTTCATGACCTAAACACCTTCCGTTAGGCCCTATCTCCCAATAGTTACATTGGGGATTATTTCCAATACATGAATTTGAGGGGGACACAGATTACAGCATGGTTCCAATATATGAAGGGGAGTGGTATAGTTTTGGGACAAATTGTGTCTTTCCCTCAATTTTTATTTACACACACACACACACACACACACACACAGAGACACACACACACACAAACACACACACCTTTTTTTTATGTAGTAAATTGTCTTTTCAGGCAGTTCACAGACTCTGGTTAAACATGGTAGATTACAAACATAAGTTTATCTCCACTCCCTCTCAAAACTCTACTAAAATGACAGTAAAGGGATAACACTGTAAACACTCACAAGGGAAAAGGTGGCGGGGCAGAAACGGTGGTAACGGACTGAGCAGGGAATTCCTGCAGTGGGGGGTGGAGCCTACAGGGAGCAAGAGGATTGACTCCACTGAACACTGAAGAGGTTGTGGACTAGGAGGCACAAGTGCAGGAGAGATGGGGTGAAGCTGGGGATACTGGAGGACATTCACCCCTGCAGGAGACCAGAGTCTACTCTGGAGAAACAGAACCAGGTAATGAGGGAAGACCTGAATGAATACAGGGTGGTAAAGTCAAGGTCTCTCTGCTAAAAGGTGGCTCTCAACATCCTGACCCCATTTGGAAACTGGAACACACATAGCCTAGTTGTGGAAAAAGCTCAGAGGATTCTTTTTTGGAAAAACTACATGGGTCCAAAGAAAAGACATATAGATAATACTGATATTTGTGATTATTCAAACAAAAAAAAAATCAGTCTCACTACTTGATCACCCTGTAACACAGCCCACTAGTTGATAAGCCCCCATCTCCCCACAAAGCTTTCAATCAGGCACTTAGAGGAATGTCTCAATATCAGAGACAGAAACCACAGCTGAAATAAGAAGTGGAATGGAACTTTCAAAAAATAAATCCTATATTTACAGGAGGGTATTTTATCTTATTTATATATGAATTTTTTTGAGTTGGAGTCTCATTCTGTCACCTAGGCTGAAGGGCAGTGGCATGCTCCCAGCCACCTCAGCCTCGACCTCCTGTGCTCAGGCAATCCTTCTGCCTCAGCCTTCCAAATAGTTGGAACTACAGGCACGCGCCACCATGCCTGGCTAATTTTTTGATTTATTGTAGAGA
>NW_007246491.1:55402-59479 GCF_000164805.1 Carlito syrichta
GAGACTCCAACTCAAAAAAAAAAAAAGAAAAAATTTTTAATTCAATAAAAGATTTTCAAGATAAAGTCAAGAATATCTCTCACAATATGAGAGAGAGGAGAGAGAGAAAAACTGAAAACAGAGAGCAATAGTAGGAGAGAAAAGATGCAAGAATTAAGGAATTGATCTTGGGAGATCTGACTCCAACTGAAAAGAATTCCAGAAAGAGAAAAAGAAAAGAAGTTGTCGAAATAACATAGAGACATATCCTTGAGCTAGGGGACACAAGGAGTGCAAGTTGAGAAGGCCGACCATTGCTAAGGTGAGGGACAGAACAAGAAAATGTCAGGACAAACCCCTCCTAATCAGGGGACCAAGAACTAGAACACCTGACTATCTTCCAGCAGTCTAGAGGCAGTGATGGAAGGCGGTGGAGCAGGCAAAATCCCAAAGACAGATGATTTTTCAGCCTATAATTCTTTGTCCACGGAGACTAACTTCAAATGTAGGGAAAATAAAGATGCAACCATGGGCATGTATTCCCTTAATGAAAATAAAAAATAATTTTTATTGACCAGGCTGGGTGGCTCATGCCCGTAATCCCAGCACTTTGGGAGACCAAGGTGGGAGGATTGCTTGAGCCCTGGAATTCGAGGCCAGCCTAGGCAACATAACAAGACTCCACCTCTACAAAAAAAAAAAAGAGTCTGCTGCTCTTATAAATTCCTTGTGACTTCTTCGAGAATTACCCAGGGCAACATGCAAATCATGTGTGTGTATTCAAATTTTTTTACAGAAATTGAAACGTATCACATTGTATAGATTCTTATAACTTTTGGGGGGGTTAACACTATATCTTGAACATCCTTTCATGCCATCAGGTACCTATTTACCCATTATTTATTTATTTATTTTTGAGTTGGAGTCTCACTCTGTTGCCCAGACTGGAGTGCAGTGGCTGCTCCCGGCCATTGCAGCCTCGACCTGCTGGGCTCCGGTGATCCTTCCGCCTCAGCCTTCCAACTAGCTGGAACTACAGGCATGTGCTACCATGCCCAGCCAATTTTTTTGATTTATTGTAGAGATGAGGGCTCGCCAAGTTTCCCAGGCAGGTCTCGAACCCGTGGGCTAAGGCAATTCACTCACCTCGGCCTCCCAAGGCAGGGGATTACAGACTGAGCCACCGGCTTACCCATTATTTTAATGTGTGTAGAGTTTCCATTGAATCTATGCCATATCAATTAATATTTTGATTATTTCTGATGATTTGCAAACAATGCCTCGTGACTTTCCTTGGATACACATTTGTATGAACATAACAGTGGAAATAAGTTATTGGGAGGGTGATTGCCCAGTCAATGCTAGTAACAGAAGACATCCTTTTCTTGATCCTGAATTTGATGAGAATGTTTCTTAATTTTCAAGTATGCTATATACAATGATAAAATATAGAAAATCTATCTTTTTTTTTTTTTTTTTGCCCAGGTTAGTCTCGAACTCCTGGATTCAAGCATTCCTCCTGCCTCAGCCTCCTAAAGTAGCTGGAACTATAAGCCCATGCCACTTCACCAGGCTTATTACCTATGCTATCAAGCTTTCTTAATTAGAAGAGGATATTGAATTTTCTTAAATATTCTTTCAGCATCTTTGGCAATGATTATATGGGTTTATTTTTCTCCTTGGCTGATTATTATGGTGTCTTGTGTTAATAGATTTCCTTAATTTTCTCTTTTCTTTTTCTTTTCCTTTTTTTTTTTTTTTTTTGAGTTGAAGTCTCACTCTGTCGCCCAGACTGGAGTGCAGTGGCACGCTCCCGGCCACTGCAGCCTCGACTTGCTGGGCTCAGGTAATCCTTCTGCCTCAGCCTTCCAAGTAGCTGGAAGTACAGGTGCGCGCTACCACGCCTGACTAATTTGATTTATTGTGGAGACGAGGTCTCACCAAGTTGCCCAGGTGGGTCTCAAACCCACGGGCTCAGACAATCTACTTGCCTCGGCCTCCCAAAGTGCTGGGATTATAGGCTGAGACACCGAGCCCGGCCCTGCTCCAATTTCTAATCTCATCCCTGCTCTGATATCATCCTACAAGCAGATGACACAATTTTCCATCTGCAGCCAGAGCCCCGTGAGCCCTGCTCACTCAACATCTCATCTTGCACACTCCACAAACACCTCACATCACATTTCTCTCCTTAGGGGTTCCCCATTCCCCTCCCATGTCCCTATCTCTCTGAGGACCATCACCATCTCTACAGTTGTTCAAACTTGGAATTTACTCTCGCTACCCTCTCTGTCAACCTCCACATCAGATCAATACCAAATCCTGGTACTTTTATTCTCTAGTTATTTCTGATGTCTGTCTATTTTTCTCCATCTTACTCTCCCCTTATTGCCCCAGACACTTTCATCTCTCACCTGGACAATCACAAGTGTCTCCTGTCAAAAAGACTTGTCCCCCTCCCATCCACTGTCCACACAATTGCCAGAGCTTTAAACATCATTTTTATACTTTACTAGACAAATTATCCACAATCTATGAAAAGTACAAAGGACATATAGTTTCACTTCTTCCCCTTTATTCAGCTGGACAGTTCCTCTCCTCACAGGCAACCACTACAAGTTTCTTGTTTTTTCCTTCTGGAAGTATTCCATGCATTTTACAAACATATACAGATAGACATTGTTTGGTTTTAGTTTTAGTTTTTACTCATATAATTGGTAATACACTCCTATATATGCACTATCCAATATGATAGCCACCAGCTACAGGTGGCTTAGGAACATTTAACATGTGGATAATGTGACTAAGTTTTTTGGTTTTTGTTTTGTTGTTTTGTTTTGGGGTTTTTTTAGTTGAAGTCTCACTCTGTTGCCCAGGCATGTGCCACCACATCCAGCTAATTACTTTTTATTTTAATTCGTTTAGAAACAAGATCTCACTGTATTGTCCAGGCTGGTCTCGAACTCCTGGCCTCAAGCAATCCTACCACTTTGGCCACCCAAAGTACTGGAATTATAGGAGTGAGCCACCATGCCCAGTCAGATTGAGGTATTTATTGGATTTTTAAAACAGAAAACTGATGTTTCCTGTGTATCCACAATGACACACATTGAAGATATTTGTGGTCAATTTTCCGAAATAGACTCTATGCACGTGTCATGGATATAGCTGTTAAAAATCACTAAAGTGGCCAGGCTTGGTGGCTCAGTCTGTAATCCCAGTACTTTGGGAGGCTGAGGCGAGTGGATTGCCTGAGCCCACGGGTTTGAGACCTGCCCGGGCAACTTGGCAAGACCTTGTCTCTACAATAAATCAAAAATTAGCCAGGCATAGTAGCTCACGCCTGTAGGTCCAGCTACTTGGAAGGCTGAGGCGGAAGGATCACCGGAGCCCAGCAGGTTGAGGCTGCTGTGGTCAGGAGCGTGCCACTGCACTCCAGTCTGGGTGACGGAATGAGACTTCAACTCAAAAAAAAAAAAAAAATCACTAAAGTACAAATGCTATAAATCATTGCTGGCTTATGCAACTGTTGAAAGAAATAAGACAATGGATTTAATGATTTTGTTTTTTTACTCATTGCCAAAGCTTATTGGTTATTGGTTGGGTTGTAGAAGAGTTTTTCTAAGATTTACTGTACTCTTGGGCCGGGCGCAGTGGCTCAAGCCTATAATTCCAGCATTTTGGGAAGACGAGGTGAGAGGATTGCCTGAGCTCACAGGTTCCAGACCAACCTGTACAACTTGGTGAGACCTCATCTCTACAACAAATCAAAAAATTAGCTAGGTGCGGTGACTCAGGCCTGTAAACCCAGGATTTTGGGAGCAGAAGTGAGAGGATTACTTGAGCCCAGGGGTTCGAGACCAGTCTGGGCAACTTGGCAAGACCTCGTCTCTATAATAAATAAACAGGCCATAGCTGGGCTCGGTGGCTCAGCCTGCAATCCCATGCTTTGGGAGGCTGAGGTGAGTGGATTGCCTGAACCAGCGGGTTCGAGACCTGCCTGGGCAACTTGGTGAGACATCATCTCTACAATAAATAAAAAAAATTAACCGGGTGTGGTAGCACGCGCCTGTAGTTCCAGCTACTTGGAAGACTGAG
>NW_007246491.1:59499-62837 GCF_000164805.1 Carlito syrichta
CTGAGGCAGAAGGATCACGGAGCCCAGCAGGTCAAGGCTGCAGTGGCCAGGAGCGGCCACTGCACTCCAGTCTGGGTGACAGAGTAAGACTCCAACTCAAAACAAACAAAAAACAAATAAATAGGCCATATGCGGTGGCTCAGTCTGTAATCCCAGCACTTTGGGAGGCTTAGACGAGAGGATTGCCTGAGCCCGTAGGTTCGAGATCAGCCTGGGAATGGTGAGAACTCGTCTCTACAGTAAATTGCAAAAAATAGCTGGACATGATGGCATGCATCTGTAATTCCGGCTACTTGGAAGGCTGAGGTGGAATGATCGCCTAAGTCCAGCAGGTGGAGGCTGCAGTCGCCGTGAGCATGGTGCTGCACTCAGCCTGGGCGACAAGAGTGAGCCTCCAACTCAAATAAATAAACAAATAAATAAATAAATATTAGCCAGGCATGGTGGCGCTTGCCTGTAGTTCCAGCTACTTGGAAGGCTAAGGCGGAAGGATCACCTGAGCCCAGCAGGTTGAGGCCGTGGTGGCCATGAGCATGCCACTGCACTACAGCCTGGGGGACAGAGTGAGACTCATACTCAAAAATAAATAAATAAATAAATAAAGTCTTATTGCTGTTCCCCTGGATTGGGACATGTCATCCGGAGCTAAGTTCATAAATGTGCCCTGACTAGCCCCTTCACATATCCACACCCGTGAGTGTTCTACAGTAGCACTGTATAACGCAGTAGGCCAAATCTGAGAGGACAAGCAAGTTAATTATTTAAATTCCAATACAGTGTTTACAAATACACTGATTAAGAGTGATGACTAGCTGGGCTCAGTGGCTCAGTCTGTAATCCCGCGCCTTGGGAGGCTGAGGTGAGTGGATTGCCTGAGCCTGCAGGTTCGAGACCCGCCTGGGCAACTTGGCGAGACCTCATCTCTACAATAAATCAAAAACTTAGCCGGGCATGGTAGCACATGCCTGTAGTTCCAGCTACTTGGAAGGCTTAGGTGGAAGGATCGCCGGAGCCCAGCAGGTCGAGGCTGCGGTGGCCGGGAGCGTGACACTGCACTCCAGTCTGGGTGACAGAGTGAGACTCCAACTCAAAAAAAAAAAAAAGAGTAATGACTACATTGTCTTTAGGTTGCTTGGTTACATTTATCTCATGACTCTGTAATCCAGTGACTGGTTACTGGGAATATGCATATCCTGAAGAAAGCAGCCTTGGCCAGGGGCAGCTCCCCAGGGGAGGGGCAGAGAGAAGCCAGATATGGAGGAAAGAGGTGATGGCCAGACCTTTACCCCACACACTGGCCACCTCTTTGGGGTGCCGACTTCACATTCCTATGCCAAAAGTGAGTTTTATGTGGCCATTTATGTCCAACCAGACTGGCTTCTCCCTCACCAACTCCTACCACCCTGCTCCCAGCCTCCTTCCCTCCTGATGCAACTTTCCCCCTGGGCCTCACTAAAGGCAGGATGAGTTTTTCAGCTTTGCTCAGCTCAAGTCCCACCTTGTCCAGGAAGTCTTCTCGGGTCACTCATCTCCAGGACATCCCCCAGCACGGGTCTGTAGGGGCCAAGGGAAAACTTCCCCTTTACCCTCTGAAGTTTTGCTGAAAGATCAACGGACAAAAGACAGATTAATAGGACAAATGGCTTACAGATGTATTAACTTGCCGGGGGAGAACCACAGTGTGATTATCCCAATCCCCCAATGGGATACAGAAGTTTATATGCTGTCTTGAGGTTACATAAAGAACTGGGGCTTGGATTCTGGCAAAACAGGTTACAGGAGGGGGAGGAGGCCTGGCTGGCAAAGGTGGTCTTGTGATGTAGATGAAACCTCACAGGTAGCAGTCCTCAGAGAGAATAGATGGTACCCATTTCTTTCAGACTTTAAAAGTGACAGACTCTCACTTACTCTTTCCTAGATCCGGACAAAGGAAGGCCTCAGAGAAAGCCTGGCCGCATCAATGCAGATTCTTTACAGATACAGATCTCCCTACAAAAAAAACAACTTTTCTGTTGCCTTGTATTTTCAGCCCTTCTGAATAGCCGTCTTAAAATAGGTCTAAGAGGTGTATTTTTGGGTGAAATACGTTGGTTTCCTGCAGGTTCTTGGGCTGGAAAACATCTCTGTGTGCACATCTTTGTGTACTTAACCCCATTTAAAGCTCTTGAGGAACAAAGACTTCCATCACTTAGTTACAGTGAGTAATTCACAGCGGGGAAGTGCAATGCCAATAGAGGGATTTCAGGCACCAGTAACTGGTTAACTGAAGCGGAGGATCCCTCTGGTGCTCTTGGAGCACTTTGCACCGGAATCTCTCAGCTCTAGGTGGAGAATCCTGCAACTTACTGTACCAAGATAGAATGAGATCTTTGTATCCAGCAGTGGGCGCCAGTCACTTTACAAACGTTTCCTTGTTTAATCCTCAAAACAACTCCTAAAACAGAGTTTATAATCCCCATTTTACAGATAAAGAAACAAGTCCAGAAAGAGAGAGAGAGAGAGAGAGAGAGAGAGAGAGAGAGAGAGAGAGAGAGAGAGAGATCCAGGAAGTTACTTGAGATCCTCTATTTCTGGATATCAGCCTGGGGCTTAGAACTAGATAAATGGTGGTGGTTACTGATATGCTTGTTCATACTTGCTGGAAGGTACCCAGGAGTTGAGCCACTATTTGGACACTGTTTTCCTCGACTTCCCGCGGGCCTTATGAATACCATCATGGGTTTCTGAGTTTCCTGAAAGTCTTCCCAAGACCCCATAGGAGCCCGCTGAATCTGTCACCACTGAGGATAGATATGAAGAACGGTCAGGGGAGGCAGCCTGCAGGATCCAGACTAGACATCTTTGCTGGTGATGAAAGTTGCTGAATGCCAGAGTCCCCCATAAGGGAGAAACATGCCTTCTCTTGTGGCTTTAGGGTATGGGAGGCAGGGGGAGGGACCACATGACTCCTCAAGGTATCATTTGATTTTGGGGGGGGTCGGTATTTCTGGGAAGAATTTTCTGAAATGAGTGTCTCAGGGATGCTGGGGACTGGTCACCCGGACGATCCCAAGAAAGGCATCCCTACCTGATAAGGAGGGGGTGCACAAAAAGGGTTTTGGGGAGCAGAGCTGCCCCACATCCCGCAGAGAAGAGGCCAAGGGCGGCGAGACCGCGGGATGTTCGTGCTCCTGAGTCCAGGGGGCGGCGTGGACCCAAGTCCTCTCGGCCGCCCAGCGGCCAGGGTCAGGGTCACGGGGGCTGGACCGAGGCGGGAGGGAGGGCGCCGGGAGGGCATCCCGCCCGGAGGCCGGTCCTAGGGGTGGGGAGGAGCCAGAGTTGCTGGAGGGGGTCCAGGA
>NW_007246491.1:62857-63310 GCF_000164805.1 Carlito syrichta
CGGGAAGAGACGGGTAGCCCGGGCCAAGGTCTCCGCCGCAGGACGGTTAGCCGAGACCCCGGGGCACAGGGAAGGAGGTGAGGAGGGGAGAGCGGGCGGGAGGCGGCTGGACGGCAGGCGAGCGGGCGGCTGAGGGCGAAACGTGCACAGCCTTTGCTTTTAGGCTACTGCCTTGGTCTTTCCTCCCTGAGGGGGCCTCGGGATCCACATGTGCGGCTTGATGGTCCCACGACCACCTGTACCGGCAAGGTTCACAGGGAGGGTCGCCCCTCGGGCGACCCCAATCGTGCCTGAAGGGGCGGGAGAAGGGTAGTGGGAAAGGCCCCAGAAAAAAGGCGAGGGGGGAGGCTCTCTCCTCAAGCTGGAAAGCCAAGGGGGCTGGACTGGGCGAGCCCCCATTTCTGGGGACGGTCGGGCTGAGCGCCAGCGCTGGGAGGGTTAAGCATCCTGTAG
>NW_007246491.1:63330-67845 GCF_000164805.1 Carlito syrichta
AGGAGGCCAGTGACCCAGTATGGGGAGACGATGGGCCAGAAAAGGGGTGAAGGGTGGGAGTGGGCAGCAGGACTGCTTCCCGGCTTGGCCAGGAACTTGGCCGAACCCCTGCTGGCGCCAGGGAACAGCGCGGCGGGGTGGGAGGAGCTGGAAAGGACCGGGCGGGCCGCGGGTCGGCTTGGAGAAAGGGCCATGTCCCGGTTCCTTCATCTCTGCCCAGCGTTCTGCTGGGCAAGGCCCCCGGGGCAGGGCAGGGGAGGCGGTGGCTCCGACTGGCGCCCGCAGCTGAGGAGCGCCCACCCCCTCGCAGGGCCGCGGTGACCGAGGGGAAGCATGTGGCGGCTACTGATCCCGCTGGCCCTGTGGCTGGGCGCGGTGGGCGTGCGCGGGGCCGAGCTCACGGGGGCCCAGCGCCGGGGCCTGCAGGTGGCCCTGGAGGAATTCCACAAGCACCCGCCCGTGCAGTGGGCCTTCCGAGAGACGGGTGTGGACAGCGCCGCGGACACGGTGAGTGGCATGGCCCTGGCGGGACTGGGGAGGCCTGCACTCCGGGAGACCAGCACATTCCCAGGAAGCGGCACCGAAGGGCTTGAGTTCTGTGAGCGCCCAGCCGCCTTCTGGGATGTCTGTTTCACCTGAGGCAGGCGCGAGTCACAGCCAGAAACGGCTTTGCGCGCTCAGCTGGCTGCTGGCCTTCCTCTGCCTGTCTGTCTGCAGCCTTTCCCAGCTGGGACATTTGTGAGGCTGGAATTTAAGCTCCAACAGACAAGCTGCCGGAAGAAGGACTGGAAGAAACCTGAGTGCAAAGTCAAGCCCAATGGGGTGAGTGAAGGGGCGTGTGTGCGTGAAAGCAAGGTGGAGTGTGTGTGTGTAGACTCTGGGTTTGGGGTGTAAGTGATGGGGCATGTGCTGGGTGTGAGTGCGTGAACTTATGAGATCCAGTGAGAAGCCCAAGGTTGGAGACCCCACTGTGAGGCCATTTCCTAGAAGCAACTCTGAGTTCCCCTCCCAGGCTTCAAGTCCTGGGTGGAAGAAGCCCAGCCACTGGGCCACCTCAGGGCAAACCCGCTGCCATGGGCACGATGTATGGGACTGCAGCAACCTGGGTTCTGGGTCTCACTCTGTGAGCACCAGCTAAGGGGGGTGGGGGTGGTTGCTGAATTATAGCAGTGATTCTCAAACCTCTTGGTTCCTGGACCCTTTTGTTGTTCCAATCAAGTCTTACAAGAAAACGTGAATAAATAGTGACATTGGAGTGGCTCTGGTCTAAGTTAGTGGAAAGAACCCATCTGGGGAGGATTCTTGCCTTCAGAGGAGCACGTGCATACACTCAAGCACATGCTTGTTCACACATGTGCAACATACAACCATCTGGAGAGGATTTCTGCCTCCACAGGAGCACATGCATGCACTCACACCCAGGTACATGCTTGTTCACACACGTGCCACACAAACAACCATCTGGGAGGATGCCTACACACATGCTAAAGTTCCATAGTCTGAAAACTGTAGGACTGTTTGACTTTCGATATTTCCCAGTCCCGGGGTGGGCTGTGCCGGAAAGCAGCTGGCCTGCATGACCCCTTTCCTTTAGGGAGCCTGGGGAACTGGTCCCCAGTGTGAGCACCCCCCTCAGCTCCCACCCTTTTGGTGCTAGTGCTTCCCTCACTCCTCTCCTCAGCTCACCCTATGCTCTCCCTCCCCAGAGGAAGCGGAGATGCCTGGCCTGCATCAAACTGGGCTCTGAGGATAAGGTTCTGGGCCGGATGGTTCACTGCCCCATACAGACACAGGTTCAGCGGGTAAGAAGGGGCAAAGATGCAGAGAGTGGGAGGGTGCTGGATTAATGGATGGAAGCTGGGCCTGTGGGAGAGATGGACAGACAGAAAGAGGAGGAGGGGCGTAGGGGGTGGTAAGAATGGGCACTGTGCCTGGTGCAGGCACTCCCTAGGGAATGTGAACACGGGTGCTGCCAAGGATGCTGGCAGCCCTCCTCCTGGCACTGCCCCCCTCCCCGCGGCACTGCCCACGCCCGTCCCTGCTCCCCCGCCCCTTCACTGCCTGAACAGTTGCTGGTGCTGGCAGGAGCTCGAGGAACACCAGGAGACACAGTGCCGCAGGGTGGAGCGGGCCGGCGAGGACCCCCACAGCTACTACTTTCCTGGACAGTTTGCCTTCTCCAAGGCCCTGCCTCCGAGCTGATCCCTGAACTGGTACGCAGCTAGGGGACAGGGAGCACAAACTCTGGACAGGGATAGCCCTCGGAATGTGAGTGGGCTGGTACCAACTTATGGGAGGAAGGGAGGAGATGGATTAGGAGCCTGGAAAGAAAGTTGGGACTTGGGCAAAAACGGCATCGCCAACACTCAAACCTCTTTTACCCTTTCCTCTAGAATTTTGTCCTGCTTCCAGGACTCCTGCAGACCATAACCAGTGGAAGGCCATGCCCTTCCAGGGAGAGGATCCCATTATATCCTGAATTAATAAAACTCTCCCAGCTGTGTTCTTTCTGCTCCTTGCGGTGCCCGCCTTCCTCCTCAGCTCAACCAGAGTGACCAGGGAAGGCAAGGGTGCAAGACCCTTCCAGTGGGACATCAGGAAGCAGTGGGAACCCTCAGCTGCGGGCAGGGTGAGTGGAGCCTCTGGCGCTCCAGAGGCAGAGGGGCCCCATGAAATGCCAGGCAGTGATGCAAATGAGAGCAGAACTATTTAATAGAGATGTGTGAGTGGGAATCGGCAGAGAAGGCTCCAGGAAGCACAGGACTGATCTTCTGAATAGGCAAATGTGGAAGGTGGGTGAGCTCCAGCTTCCAGGAATCCCTAGGAAAGGAGGCTGGCCCATCCCTACCTTTCTCACCTTAGGAGGAAGTAACTCCTTCCACTAAATCTCAGTCTGGAGCAGCCGGAAGTGGCAGCAGCTGTGGACACGGACGCACAGGCTGTGGGAGCCCTTGTATCTGCTTAGAGGCCATTGGGGGTGCACCCTTGCAATACATGGGAGGAGAGTGGAGGGAGAGAGGGGCTGCCCTCAGGACAGGGACGAATGGGTAGCCCAGTCTGCAGGGCCAATGACCAGTATCAGGAAACCGTGCAGAGCAGGAAGGGGAGATGCGGGCAGCGAGGCCACCTTCCAGGCTGTCCAGGGCCATGGGTGCATTCAAAAGACAAAGGAAGAGGTGGTGCCAGCGGGGCTGAGTGCCTGCTCGGCCTGGGCCAGGCTGTCGCTGGCCTGGCGGTCGAGGTCCCGGCACTCCTGTAGTGTGTCCTGGAACTGCCGGCAGGCCTCCTCCAGGATGGAGCTGCTCCGGCTTGGCCAGGACTCCCAGTACCCTGGCTCTACCCAAGGCTGGGCCTCAGTGGCCCTGGGGCCTGGGCTGGAGCTAGGGCGCAAGGAGCTGTCCAGGTCTCGGCACAGCTGGTAGAGCTCACTGCCGTGCCCAGTCACACGCTCACCGTCGATGACTTTCAGGCCAGGCAGCAGCTCCCGGACTGTAGCCCAGTAGGAAGGGCTGGTGCAGAGGGGGTTGCTGAGCCGGGCCAAAGGGTCCCGGAGCCGCAGATACTCAAGGCACTGCAGCCCGGCCAGACACTGCAGCTGGCCAGGAGTGGCCAGCAGGTTGCCTGCAGCATTGAGACTCTGCAGGTTCTCACAGGCGGCCAGTGGCTCCAGCCCTGTCAGCCGATTGTTGGAGACATTGAGCACAGCCAGTTGGTGCAAGGAGGCCAGCGGGCCCAGCTGGGTGAGTGCATTGCCTGACAGGTCCAGCCACTCGAGGCCCAGGCATTCTCCCAGGCAGCCCAGGTCGGCCAGTCCCAAGCCACGCAGCTTCAGCAGCAAGATGGACTCCAGGGCGAACTCGCCCGTGCGTGACTTCAGCAGCTGGGGTGTGATGCGCAGCCCGCCAGTCTCTCCTGGCTTCTCCCCTGGAGGCTCCATGGGACAGAAGTCGATTTGGATGGCCTGGGCCCTGGCAGTTCCGTCACAGGGATGTGGGTGCCACTGGGGGTCAGCCGACTGCTTGCCCAAAACAGACTCCTTCAACTCTCTGAGCCAGTGAAATGGGAGGCCTATTTCCAATACCCTGCTCGAGGCTAGTAGTTCCCTAAGGAGAGAAAATTAGAGTCAAGCCCTGTGTCCTGTGAAGCAGGTGACGCACGGAGTCTGACCCTGCCTTCACCACCGGAGTCAACAATCTTGATGGCCAGGCAAGCCCTGAAGACCAAGGTCTGAGACATAGGCTACAAAGCCAAAAGTCATCTAGGTGCAGCCTCCACCCAAGGGGAGTGGCCTGGGCTCAGTCTGGCTGGGTAGGACCATTTGGGATGGATTCAGGCCCAACTTTACCAGCTCCTTCCACTTGTCAAATCTGGGCTGGTAAGCAAAGTCTCATTATTTCACTGTTTCAGTAACCACTGCTTCTTATTAACTTTGAGGTATCTCTTTTTTGTGTGTGTGAGTTGGAGTCTCACTCTGTTGCCCAGACTGGAGTGCAGTGGCTGCTCCCGGCCACTGCA
>NW_007246491.1:68378-73188 GCF_000164805.1 Carlito syrichta
CACTGCACTCCAGTCTGGGTGACAGAGTGAGACTCCAACTCAAAAAAAAAAAAGTTGAATTTATCTATGTTGCCCAGGCTGGTCTTGAACTCCTGGGCTCTCCTTGCACCTTAGCATCTCAAGAAGCTGGGACTACAGGTGTGAGCCACTGTGTCCGGCCCTAGCTTTATTTTTGAATAGACAATAGTTAACCACCATCCCCAGTTTTTTTGTTTCCTTTCTAGGATAGCCATTGCATATGCAAACACAAATGAGAACACACCGTACCTTGTTTTATTCACTCAAATATCTCAATTCCTTCATATAACATTAGCAATTAATTCAAAATGGATTCCAGATTATGTAGGCCAATTTGTGCCCTCTGCTGGGAGCTGTAGGGTCTAAACTGGGAAACCAAGGTCAAGAGAGGGAAGGGACAGGGAAGACCAGGGTGAGTAAGGTCCATGAGCCTCTTCTAGCTTCTCTCCCCAGAGGTTCCATGAGACAGAGGTTGGTTTGCAAGGCCTGGGCCATGCCATTGCCTCCCCCACTCCCATCCCATTCCTAGTCGTCAAAACTAGCTCTTTTGCTCTGGCATCAACTGGTTGGAGATCCACAGAACAGCATTGATCATTCTGTGCCAAACAGCATGGTGCCAGCTATAAACATTATTTCCCAGAAGGCCAAGCTGGTGGAGGCTGCATGGTCCAGGAAGCTGTCTTGGAGACAGAGGCAGGGCAACACCTAAGCTGGCTCCAGAAAAGTGGGGGAAAGTCATGTTAAGTCACCAGTGGCTGCAGGACAGCATGACCCCAGGCACTCGTGCATGACTGTGGCTCCAGGGAGAGTGTCTAGGAGGAGGGATGATGATGCTGCTGCTGCCCACAGAGGGGTCAAGGTTTAAGCAGAGAAAAAACAAGAACAAACCTCTGCCCTGAGAGCAGCTCCCAACCCCGCAGACTTTGACCAGGTCCAGCCCCAGGGGTCGAAATCAGGCAGGGGAGGTAACACCAGGACAGCAGACTGTGGATGCAAGGGATAGGTGATTCCCAAGTCTGAGTTTACAAAATCAACACTTTTAAAATTTCCCCATCTCCAAGGAAACCAGGGCCAGAGCCTGGCCCATTTAGCTCCCACCCCCACCAAGGATATTTACAGCATGCCTAGAGGCTGCTCCTTCTACCCATCTGACCCATCTGAAAAGGGGAGGGGTTCCTTGTCCTCTTGGCCCCCACTTCCTTACCTAGCTTCTCTCTGGTCTTCAACACTACATTCTTTTTTTCTTTTTTTGAGTTGGGTCTCACTCTGTCACTCAGGCTAGAGTGCAGTGGCACAACCACAGCTCACCAAAGTCTTGACCTGGGCTAGGGTGATCCTTCTGCCTCAGCCTCCTAAGCAGCAGGATTACAGGCACATGCCACATGCCTGGCTAATTTTTTGATTTCTTGTAGAGATGAGGTCTTACTTTGTTGCCCAGGCTACTCTCAAACTCTGGGTCTCAAGCAATCCTCCCACATTTGGCCTCCCAAAGTGCTGGGATTATAGACATGAGCCACTGTGCCAGGCCCAGCTCATTCTTTTTTATATATACCTCATTTCTTTCTGAAAGGGACAAGAAGCATCTACTGAGGAGTGTGGATACCTTCAATGTGAATGGGATCTGCTGGTTTTATAAGCAGAGTGATACAATCACCTTTGAATTTGGTTAAAACTGCTCTGGTCTCTAGGGAGGAAAGTGCAGAAGGAACACCAGGGACTAGAAACGTGTTATAAAAAACAAACAAGAATACAGACCCAATGAGGGCATGGAGCCATGGGGAGGAAGAAAAAGAGAGCCTAGGACAACTGGGGATCTGGCTAGGGGATGGACACAAGGGGCTCCTTTCACATACATGTGGGACACAGGCAGTAGGCTGGGGACAAAAAAACACCCCACCCAGCTACACTGCATTGGGTTTAGGAAGTAGCTGGAAGTGCTCGGCTGGAGGGAGGTGGCAGCTGGAGTCAAGGAGGCACGTGGTATGTGGGGTCAGTCAATCTGGGGATACAGAGCTCTGGAAGCACCTCTAGGTCTCTCTCTAGGAATACATACCTCCCCATGCACACACTATCTCATGAGTGAATGTGGTTAGGGGCACCTGTGCACAGTGAGAAGGAAGGGCAAGGGCTGAACTTGGGAGACACCACCACTTATGAGTCTGAAAGGACAACTCTGCAAAGGATGCTAAGAAGCAGCCAGAGGGAGAACACATGAAGCGCCCAAGGAGTAAGACCAACACTGGTAGGACACCCCACTGGACCTAGGCAAAGTGAGGCCCAAGACACGGCTGATGGATGGGCAGTCCTGGGCAGAGGTGAGGGCACAGCCAGACTGCAGAGGTTAAAGCATGAACATCCTGAGGAACTAGGTCAGTGGCTTCTTAGAGAACCAAGAAAGTGGGCAGACAAGGAGATGCAGAGGTGATGGTGGCCATGGACACACTCCATGTGAAAGCTGCAAAAAACACAGCTTACAGAAGAGGAAACAGAGGAGCAGGAAGACCTCACTGGGAGATAGAAATAAAGCCTTTCCCATCCCCAAGTGCAGCCCTCCAGCACACAATCCTGCACCAGTGTGACCCTATCTTGTTCTCACCCAGGCCACCTGGATCTTGGTGGTGGATCACACAAAACCCTGAGACTCTTGGGGGTCAGTGACCTTCACTCTGCTTCTGGTTCAGGCCTCACATCTGCACACGGCAAGCAGGTAGCCTGGTAGGACTGAGGACTATCCTACTGCCTGTGTGGACCCAAGTAACAGTCAGGCTGCCAGCAGACATAACAAGAATAACTTCCCACCCATCTATCCGCTTCAATACTCTTCTTTGTAAAAGGGGAGTTATCTTTATCCTAACTATAGAAATGAAGTAGATGGAATCTTCTGGGCCCAGAGCTTTCCTAGAGTCTAGAAAGAGGACTGGTGACAAGAATGGCACCTGAGCCTCCTTCTGAGGATGACTGAGAACAAGAGAAGGCCAGTGTCACCTGAGTGTCATCTACCTAGGAAATGATGCCCACAGGACAGAGCTAAGGCTGCGGGGGATGGTTCAGCCAGAAGCAGCCTCGGGTGAACTGAGGACCCTTCTTCCACCCCTTTCCCTCCTCCCCCATCCCCTCCCCAAATACTCTAGAAGAGGGCATTCCAACCCTGGCATTCTGCCACTTGGGCAGGATGATTCTTTGTTGTGGGGACTGTCCTGTGCATTGTAGGATGTTTAGCAGCCGCCCTGGCCTCTCTCTATTCACTGGACACCAATAGAACTACGCCCTTCCCCCGCTTAAGCAACAAAAATGTCTCCATTTTGTCCCCTGGGGGACAAAACTGTCTCCATCTGAGAACCCCTAGCTTAGAACCGTCAAGCTCTCACCCTCTTCCTTCCACCCCCTCCCCCATCTTCCTCACATTCTTCCACCACACTGGCTGCCTGAGCATTCCAGGCCTCCAGTCCTCTCCCAGAACATTGGAACCCGTTCAGTAATGCCACACAGCAAAGACCTGATGCTGCTTCCAAGGACAGTTATGGACAGTTCACAGGATGGCAATGTGTACCAGCAGGCAGCCCCTAAGGCAACCTGAAGATGTGCCACATTCCTGGGCTCCCATTCCCCTCCACTGAATCAGGATGTCTTGAGTAAGGTATAGGACTACAGGGAGGGATCCAGGGCCAAGTCCAGGCTATGCCCTGTGCCCACTATCCAAATGCAGGTGACTCAGAGCAGGGGACATTAAGCAGTAGTCACAACCCCTCCCAGAGACAAGTCTCACCTTCTGTCATAGGGAGCCTGTGAACGGATCCCTACCCACTCCGTGCTCCACTCTTAGTGCTGCAGGAAGAGAGGTGATCTGAGCAATTTGGAGGCCAGACTTTAATTCAAAGCATGCCACTCCAGTCATTAAAAATGGTACTTACAAACTTTATTTAAAAGATCCAATCATTATACTGTGAAAATGAAATTACCACATATTAAATAGTACATAGCATATGATCTCAATGTAAACAAGGGAAAAGTGTCAAAGTATTGACATAGGCCATCTCTGAGTGAAAGAATTATGGTTAATTTTTCCTGCTTCCTTACATTTTCAGTAATATCCAAATATCTTAACAAATTAGTCTTAGTCAAACATGGCTAACAACCCAGCCGGGGAGGTGAGGGAACAGGTTTCCAGGGCTGCCAGTCCAGCAAGGGGAGTTTCCCTCACCCCCACAGCCAGGGCCACACTGCAAGTTAGGCCCAGAGCCTTCCCTTACTCTTCCGACCTTCAACTTAGTGTCCACCTTTCCCAGCCACCACTTTATCCTCAGGCTACCTGCATGCAAGTCATTTGGGGGTAATGGGCCTGTCCCAACACTCCTGGTCTCGCCTCTTCCTTCTTCTCCTGTCCAATTCCACTTGTTCCTGGACCCTGAGTGCTTGGGTCCTGCACTCTGCCCTGCAGAAACTGCATCCATTTTGAGTGGGCTCCACATATATCCTTTTTTTCTTCCAAATAAGGGACTTGCCCTTTAACAGTGTCCAGGGACAGAGGGACGAGGGTGCTAGTAGGTGGGGTATGTAGCTAGCCACCAGAAGCCTGGGAAAGCTATTGGGACACATTCTAAGGCTGCTTTCACTGTAGGAAGAAATAAACCCCAAGGTTTCTAGTAATCTAGAAAAAACTATTGGTAAAAATGCCGCTTTAGTCGGGCTTGGTGGCTCAGCCTGCAATCCCAGCGCTTTGGGAGGCTGAGGTGAGCGGATTGCCTGAGCCTGCAGGTTCGAGACCTGCCTGGGCAACTTGGCGAGACCTCAT
>NW_007246491.1:73208-76459 GCF_000164805.1 Carlito syrichta
AAAAAAAAAAAAAAAAAAAAAAAAAAAAAAGCCACTTTGAGGATTGGGTGTTTCAGCTCTCCTGACTAATCCTGTCAATCAGGGGTTCTCTGACCACTCTGAAATTCCCAGAAAAGACTGGTGTGTGGGGGCATGTGTGCACTTCCCTCTTAAGTGGCTACTCTTCCGTGGGGTTTCTATTTTCCTACAGTGAAAGCAGCCTCAGAAAGTACTTGCAATGGTTCATCCCAGGCCCTAGTGGCTAAGGGTATTTCCCATCTGCCAGCACATGCCTCCCCTCCTCCCTGACACTTTCTGAGAAAACAAGCCTCTTAGAGAATGTATCCATTTAACCACGAAGACAACGTGTATGCAAAGTCCTTAATACCCACTAATGACCAGCCATCTTGGCTCATACCTGTTACCACAGCATTTTGGGAGGCCAAAGCAGGAGGACTATTTGAGGCCATGAGTTCAAGACCAGCTTGAACAACATAGAGAGACTTCCAACTCCACACAAAAAATTTTAAAAATTAGCAGGTGTGGTGGTGAGTGCATGTAGTCCTAGCTACTTGGGAGGCTGATGCAGGAGGATCACTTGAGCTCAGCAGGTCAAGGCTGCAGTGCGTTATGATTACACCACTGCACTCCAACCTGAGCAACATAGACCCCGTCTCAAAACTACAAAAACAAAAACCACTAATGTTTCAAAAGAGCATCACAGTGTATAAGGCCATATAGCACAACTCACAGTCATTCAGGAATATACCACTAGATACGAATGAAGCAATGAGATGGGAAATGACATCTCCTAGGAAAATGCTATGGCAATCTGTCAAGAATTTAGAAATTGTCCTCTTTCTCACCAAATAGGTTTAGGATTCTGGCCATCTTCCTCTGATGTCCCAAGATGCAACACTCTGTTCTCTATTTTTATCTACTGCAGAGTTCCTATAAGGAGGTGCTCTTTAGAGCTCCTGAGACTTCAGGAGTCCATGGGCAGGGTGGCCACCAGCACCTGGCCGGAGCTGCCACCCTGCACACTGGACAGACTACAGGGCCTGCTCCCCATTGACCAGGTCACCACTGGAGAAGATAAGGGGAGGTCGGGGATAGTTGGGGAAATTCTCCAGGTTGGTCTTCAAGAAGAGCTGCTCAATGGCCTCCAATTTGAGAGAGGAGTTTTGCTCTTTTATGGTGAAGCTGTTCAGGGAGGCAAAGACACTTTGAGAAAAGGTTCCTGTTGGGGGACAAGACAGATAGATGGTGGCCAGGCTGACTAGGGCTGGTCAGACTTCTCACTTCTTCTCCCAGTATGCCAGGGGTTCCTCCTGGGGCCCAACGGTCTCATTCTCCCATAGCACTTCTTGACAATGACTCTGGCCAGGTGGCTCTCTGTGCAGAGGTCCCACCACTCTTGAAGGCCAGCAGCCCCACACTTTCTGGCCACTCCAGCAAGCTCTTCTCCCTCTGGGCTAGCAGGAAGGCCCTGGAGCAGCCACTGCTCTGCAGAGGCTCCTCCTGGCTCTTCCTCTCCATCCCAGGACTCTTGGCTACTCCAGTGGGGTTCATATGCAGGCTCCTGGGTCTCTGTAGGGGGCCTGGAGAGGGCAGAGGGTATTCAGACATCATAATCTCCTCCACCTTGTACACCAGGACTTGCTTCCAGTGGTCAATGTCAGCCCCAACAGGCAGGATGGCCTCAATCTTGCCCTTGAAGCGGGGGTCCGTAATGTGGCCAGCTCAAACTCCTCTTGGTAGAGGAGCTCATTGAGCTGACAGTCTGTGGAGAGCTGCAGGGTCAAGCTTTTGGCAGTCGGATGGCTGTACCCACCTCCCTAATACTCTGATCCTCAAAGTACCTGTGAACCTGCTCCAGGAAGATATGCAGGTAGTGCAGCTGGGGCAGCACCTGGCTCAGAGAAGTCTGTGCTATGCTTGCCTCGTGGACCACTAACTGGAAGGGCTGCAGGAGCTTGATCAAACTGTCTACCAGGCACCAGAATGTGGCCGACAAGACACTTCTGGCTTTCTCCAGTTGGTGCTTTTCCTCATACTCCTGAAGAGGCTGCCACTGCTCCACCAGCCACTCCATTAGGTGGTAGGCAGAGACCCAGTGGGTCTGAGAGCTCCTCAAAGGGCTGGTGGGTTGGGAGTTCCTGCTGATGCTAGAGCCAGGCAAGGAGCCCCCAGGTTTCCGCAGAGCCTTGGAAAAGGCTGCAGATGGCTCTGGCTGTGCCCAGGATGACCTGGATGCTGTGATGGTGACAGAGAGAATTTCTTACCAGGGCAAAACAAGGAATGTGGGTATAACTTTTACTCCTGGTTGACTGCTCCAGGCTGGGGCAGCCACCTGACACCAGGAAGCCCACCTGCAGGGAGCCATGGCCCAGCCTCACATAGGCCTCCTCCAATACTTTCAGCTGCTTTTCCTCCATGGCCTTCTCCAGGGGTAGGCCTCGCACCCAGAGCACCACTCGCTTCCACAGGCCCCTTAAAGGGACTGGCCTGCTGCCCAGTGGTGTCTCCTTCTAGTGGGCAGTGATGGCCACATAGCTTACAAGGCAGTGCTAGGCCAGTATGGAGAGGGTGAGGTGCACAAGGCCCCCCTCGGCCCATTGCATCTCCTGAAGGACCTGCTCACCCATGGCCTCATGGAGTAGAGGCAGTGCTTTGTCAGAGAAGGCTGGAGGGGGCAGGCAGTAGCAAGGGTCCATATGGGCCATAAACCTCCTGAAGGGCTGGGATGAAACAAAGGAGAACAGCAGTGCCAGGCTACAAAGCGACTCCATGATTCTGTGGTTCCAGGCCTGTGTGTGGGGTTGACTAGGGGCACAGGTGCCACAGCAGTCGTAGGGGGAGCAGGCAGGGGTGATGGAGCCAGGTATAGCTGCTCAGGTTTGCTCAGAGCTGTCTTCCGGGGGTGTAGCATCTGGGCAGCACCTTGGAGATGGGAGCCCCTCCGGGGCAAGGCTGCCAGGATCTGTGAGTGAGTCCTTCTGCTGTGTCTCTTCCATCCCTCTTACCCCCTCCTCTTGGTTGGCTGGGGTCGTCCTTCTCACCAACTCCAGACCATGTTTACTTGCCAAGTGATGGAAAAGGCCTGAGGAGTTGGGCTCGGTGGCTCAGCCTGTAATCCCGCCCTTTGGGAGGCCGAGGTGAGTGGATTGCCTGAGCCCACAGGTTTGAGATCCGCCCGAGCAACTTGGCAGGATCTCATCTCTACAATAAATCAAAAAATTAGCTGGGTGTGGTAGCACGCGCCTGTAGTT
>NW_007246491.1:76479-81898 GCF_000164805.1 Carlito syrichta
GACTCTCCATTTTACTTACCTCATGCCAGTAACACTGGAATCCTCGCGGTTTCTTAAACACACCAGGCATACTCCTGTCCTGTGCTTTACACATGCTGCTTCCTCGGCCTAGACCACATATCCCAGGCGTGGCTGCCTCCCTCATCTCCGTGAAGTTTTTTAACCTCTTCTTGGTGAGGCCCTTTATAATTACAGTATCTGTATATTTAGATATAGATAGATACAGCTGTATACACACATACAGAGACTGTGCCCTTCCCTGCTTTACTTTCTAAAATAAAAGTGTTCATCACTCTTACCACTGGAGAACATGCTATCAATTTCACACATTTATTTGTTTGTTTGCTTGTTTGCTTGCTTGTTAGTTTACTTTTGAGTCAGGATCTCACTCTGTCATCCAGGCTAGAGTGCAGTAGCATGATCACAGTTTACCAGTCTCCACCTTCTGGGTTCAGGCAATCCTTGCCCCTCAGCCTCCCAGGTAGGTAAAACTCGTGGGCACCACCACACCTGGCTAATTTTTAAATTTTTTTTTGTAAAGTTGAGATCTCGCTATGTTGCTTAGGCTGGTCTTGAACTCCTGGGCTCAAGCAGTTCTCCCACCTCAGCCTCCCAGAGTGCTGAGATTAGAGGCATGAGCCTGGCCATATTTATCAAAAGTCATTCCCCCATTGGAATGTAAGCTGCATGAGGACACACAATGTTTTGCTCCCCATTGTTTTCCCAGCCCTCGAACAGTGTCTATCGTATAGCAGAAGTTCAATAAAAAACTGATTGATAAATGGGCAAATGAATAGATGGATGGGTGGAAGGAATTAGAAAAGGCACTTGTTGTACTAGTGGTTCAACCTCAGGTAACATACCTGACTTTGCTAAATACCAATTTTCTCAATCATAAAATAGGAATTAAAATAGTATACAAAGCAATGAAGTAGAATTTGAAGTTAAAAATACAATAGCAGCCGGGCTCGGTGGCTCAGCCTGTAATCCCACGCCTTTGGGAGGCTGAGGTGAGTGGATTGCCTGAGTCCGCAGGTTCGAGACCCGCCTGGGCAGCGAGACCTCATCTCTACAATAAATCAAAAAATCAGCTGGGCATGGTAGCGTATGCCTGTAATTCCGGCTACTTGGAAGGCTGAGGCGGAAGGATCGCCGGAGCCCAGCAGGTCGTGGGTTGCGGTGGCCGGGAGCGTGCCACTGCACTCCAGTCTGGGCGACAGAATGAGACAAAAAAAAAAAGGAAAGAAAAAAGAAGAGGCCTGAGGTTCGACTCATTCCTTAAATTTGGCCTGTTTGACAGTAGCGTGACATAAAATGCAAACGAGATGGCAGATATTCTTGCGGTCTGCAGTAAAGAACTGTCCCACATCCAGTGTGGCCTTTGGGACCTGTGGCATGCAGAGGATCCAGGAAATGCTAGGCGGAATCTAAGCCCTTGCTCTCTGCTTTGATAGCTCTGACCAGCTTTTTCAAGAAAGAGGGCTCCTGGAGATCCGGCTGGGTCCCCATCTTCTCCCTTATGCCAGGAAGCAAATGCTTTTTCTTCCACTTCCTGAGGTGTTGAACCTCTCCAGCCAGGCAGACTCTAAGGATGTTGGCTTGCCTTGCTGCCTCATTCTCACTAGATGGGTTTACCTCCAACCTGTCAGAATTGGCCATGTGACAGGACTGGAGTCTGAGAGAGGGTCTGGGGCAGAGCTGGAGTAGAAGGGGCTTGGCCAGAGCTGAGTGACCAGAACCTCAGCTTCTTTCCTGCCTGCTCCTCTACCTTTCTCTATCCCCATGACTTCTGCCTGGGCACCTCCTTCTTCTCTAGCTGCACGGGGGGCTGAAGTGTTCTCAGGCCCCCAGGATCCTCTCATTCTCCTTTCTGTCACAGAGAAACTCCTGGAAGGGTTCTTATACTTTCTCACCTCCCATTCCCCTTGCAACCAACTCTTTTATGGCGCCTGTGAAGGTCCACAGTGATCACTGTCACTTACTCAAATGGACTTTCCTGAAGTCCTTCCCTCTTTCTTCCTTTGAATCATTGCTTTCCCTGGACCCCAGACACTACTTTTTTGGTCTTCCTCTCACCTCTGCTCCTCTCTTCTGGTCCCACTTCTCCTGTCTGCCCCTGTAGGCCCTCTGCTCTCAACTGACCCAATTTCCAGGAAGATTTCCCTTCCCCTGTGACTTGGTTGCCATCTATGTCCTGACCATTGCCAGGCTGTTCCTGGCTCACCCCCATCTTAGGCTTCCCCACTTGCTCTTCCTGCAGTCAACCTAACATGGGAAAACGGGATGCCCAGCCACCCGATGCTCAAGACCCAACCTTAGACACAATCCTCAATTCCTTTCCCCCTAATTCATTTTCCTAGAAAATGGGTCAAATTCAAGCCTCTAAAAAGAAAAGAAACACGAAGAAGCCAGATGAGAAATAGGTAGAGGGAAGAAAATAAAATGACAGGGAAGGAAAAGCACAGTGAACTAGTGAACCTGGCAAGTGTGTTTCCTTGGAGAAGACTCAGAGAAAGATGACCTCATAATCCTACTGCAAATATCTGAAAGTCAATTAAACAGATTAAGAATGAAACCCTGGCCCTTTGGTCTCTGGATTCTTCAACATGAGCCACAGGCTCTGTGTCCAACTGGCAGTTTGCAGGTAGCTGCACCAAGGAGGCAGAGGACACAGCCCAGGCAGTGGATGAGCTACAGCCACAGCACTGTACTCATCTAAAGGGGTTTAACATGCACATGGGGCTCAGCTTCCTTTTCATGACCACCCGCACCAGGGTCATGCTTGATCATGTGGTGGATGTCTTAGTGTACCTGAGTCAACTGCACAAGGAGGGCTTCCGGAGACTGAAGGAGGGGGAGGTGGGAGAATTCACCTTCAAGAAGGCTGCCAAGGGCCTGGAACCTATCATGTCACAGGACCTGGGGTGGGTGTTCTGTCCCGGCAGATAGAGGAGGCCAAAGGGGAAGAACATGCAGAAGCACAGATCAAAAGGAGACAGGTGTGTGCTACAACTCTAACGCTCCAGACCATCATGAGAGGAATGCAAGCTGCCTCCGCAGCCCAAGAAGTTCCACTTCTGCCAGAGCATCAGCCACATGTCCACTTGTCTACTGAAGGCCCAGCAGGCCCCCGATGCACAGGGAAAACAGCCTACTTTCCAGAGGAAGAGGCCCACAGCACTTGCTGCCTTGTAACTGGATGTGCAGACTTGAGTCACAGGGGTGGGGGCTATTATTTTGCTAGCAAGAAGTTTCAAGCGGCAGGCATCCATGGGCAGAGTGGAGACAGTGGCGATAGGGTGGGTTGATATTTCAGGCCAGGATTCACAACATCACCCAGTCTACCCTCTTGGCGGAGGAAGGGGCGAGGCAAAGGAACTCCAAGCACACCCTGGCAAGTGAGAGCTGCTGGGGGACATCACCCTGAAACCAGCATCCATCATCTGAGGCACCACCCGCAGAATCTCCAGGTCTTGAAAGTGGTCTGGACAGGAAAGTCGTTTTCTTCTTTAAGGATAGGTAATAACATTTCCCATGCTGGAGCAAAATAATTTTGCATGAGACCAGATTAATCCTCTAACCCCCAGCTTCTGAGGAAATCTCACCGCAGTAGGCAGGGATTTTTCCCTATCTTGTTTCCTGACAGCCCACTCCTGGGATCATGCTTGAGTCGCTCTATGGGGAAGGAAGGGATCCCCTTTACTCATAAGGGTCAGTTTGGGATACACTTAGTTTAAGGTTCTTTGGGAACAAATCTTCAGGCAAGTTTCCAGAGAAACTGAAGGAAAACGCCACAAGAGGGTAGAGGGTGGCTGTCCAGGTGATGCTGACCATACAGGGAGGGTAGAGAACAAGCAGATCTCAAAGATGACTGAGAGGCAAAGGGGAGAGACAAAGAAAAACCAAAGGAGGTTAGGGAAACCAAGGGAAGAGACCTTCCTGAAAAGAGTGGTCAACAGGATGAGAGGTCACTTCAGTGGGTCAGGCAGTGAGGGTGGAATGTCTGGCCATGTCTCCAAACAGAGAGAAGAGAAGGCAAAAGGAGGAGAGGAGCTTCCGGAGAGAAAGGGAACCAGGGTCCAGTGGTGGAGGACTAGCCTTGGGAGGCAGGGAAAGAATCTTGTTTTTTTCTCACAATGTAAGTAGGATGAGTCTGATGGCAGATAAGCCGCCAGTGCCTTGGGGCAGGGAACCAAGGCAGCTCGTGGCTGAGAGACTACTGATTCATCTGTAAAGGCAACAACTTGCTGAGTGAGCCATCTTCCAGCTCAGCCCGAGACGGAAAGCCCCTCAGCACTTAAACACTGGTGCAATAAATCAGAGACTCTCTTCTCACCTCTCTCTCCAACCCTTTCCCACGTGCATGCCCAGAAGGAAAGGGCCATTCTTCTGTTTCTCTTGTGCCTGTCTCATCCCACCTTGGGCACTCCATAATTATGTCAGACCTTTCTCAGTCCTCACCCCGCCCAGGCCCACCAGCCCCTCTCCTCTCACCTCCTGCACTGGGGGAAGAGGGAGAATACATCCCGCTCCCATCCCGTAGTGGATTCTAAGCACTTGCTGGCCTCAAGTCCTTGGTTTCTCATGCCATACTCCTCCCAAAACCTAGGAGAAGATTGGGAGATGGTGAGGAAAAGGATGAGAAGAGGGGAACGTGAGGAAGGACAAGAGGAGAGCAAACCACGACATATTTGTGGGCTGTGTCCCACATACGAATTTGGTTACTTACAAAACCTAAGGAAGATGTTTTCTTTCTTTCTTTTTAATATTAGAAAATACAGCTTATTTGAAAGTAAATGAGAGAGAGAGATTCACCTCCCCGAGGTGGGGGAGGGGGCAAAGTCAGGAAGCATGGCGACAGCCACAGCTCAAAGAGCACACGGCCAAACCAGAGTCTAGCAAGGCAATGGCTAGATGTTTTCAATAATTATTAGGCACTATGAGCCTTCACACTGTACAAAAGTGACATTAAATGAGATCTGTTTAAAACGACACCCCTGCAGAACGCTTTGCTCTTTTCTGCTACCCACTGGCTGTGACCGTGCACTAGCACAAGCCTCAGTTTCCTCGTGCATACAAGCGGGATAACAACAGCACCCACCTCAGAGGGTTGTTACGGGTGAAACGAATGAATGTCCGCCACAGTGCTTCCGAGCAGCTCTTAGCACAGCGGGAGTGATGGACAAGAGACGGTTCGGAATATCCCGGGCTCATCTGGTGGCTTTTAGGCGCGGGACACTAGGGAGGGAAGGCTAGCCGAGGGAGGGGCCGCCCGGGCCGTCCGCCGGCGGGGCAGGTCCACGCAAGCCGCTTCCCCATTCCCCCGCCAACCTCCGCCACCCAGTCGGTGAAGCGGGAGCGGTACCGCCTCCCCCCCGGCTTACCGGAGACCAGGTTCCGGGGGTGGGGACGGCCGCCC
>NW_007246491.1:81987-87659 GCF_000164805.1 Carlito syrichta
CGCCGCCCGCCACCCACCGCCGGTGGGGTTGGGGCCGCCGCCGCCGCCAGGCTGCTAGCGCAGCGGGCGCGAGCTCCCGGAACGCGCCAAAAAGCGGGCAAGAGACTGGGGGCTCCGGGTTCCGGGGCGCGCAAGAGGCGACTTCCGCAGCGACGGACAGCGGGGCTTTCGGTGCTCCCCCCGCCCCGCAGTTGGTACACCCCACCAACTAACTGCGGCCCGAGTGCGCAGGCGCGGTCAGTCTGGTTGCAGCCGTGGGCTCCGCGTGGCTTCTGGGCGGTTAGCGGCGCTCTGCCTTGCACCCGAAGAAGACCCTTCAGTACTAGTTTAGTAGTTAGTGAGGCAGGGTGGCTAGCACAGGTTAGGCATAGATAATACATTTTTTTTTTTGGTTGGAGTCTCACTCTGTTGCCCAGGCTGGAGTGCAGTGGCAGGCTCACGGCTACCGCAGCCTTGACCTGCTGGGCTCAGGCAATCCTTCCGCCTCAGCCTTCTAAATAGCTGAAACCACAGGGGCGCGCCACCACGTCCGGCTGATTTTTCTTGATTTGTTGTAGAGACGAGGTCTCTCCAAGTTGCCCAGGCTGGTCTCGAACCCTTAGACTCAGGCAATCCTCTCACCTCAGCCTCCCAAAGTGCTGGGATTGCAAGTGTGAGCCACCACACCTGGCTGAGACGTTTATTATTATTTTTGTTATTATTTTTAATTGCAGGCCAAGCTGGAGTGTGAACTCTGCTGCCTACTTCACCCCCTCAGCACATCAAAAGAAAATCGCATCAGATGTAAGAATAGGACAGCCCCACCTGGTGCGGTGGCAAGCCTTTGGGAGGCCAATGTGAGAGGATTGCCTGAGCCTACGGGTTTGAGACCAGCCTGGGCAACTTGGTGAGACCTCATCTGTACAGTAAATTAAAAAATTAGCCGGGCGTGGTAGCGCATGCCTGTAGTTCCGGCTACTTGGAAGGCTGAGGCAGAAGGATCACCTTAGCCCAGCAGGTCTAGGCTGTGATGGTCGTGAGTGTGCCACTGCACTCCAACCTAGGCAACGGAGTGAGATTCCAACTAAAAACAAATAAAAAAGAGTCTAATGTGCTGGGCACGGTGGCTCACACCTATAATCCTAGCACTTTGGGAGGCCGAGGCAAGAGGATTGCCTGAGCCCATGGCTTCGAGACCAGCCTGGGCAAGCTGGCGAGACCTCATCTCTACAGTAAATCAAAAAATTAGCTGGGCGTGGTAGTGCACGCCTGTAGTTCCAGCTACTTGGAGGGCTGAGGCAGAAGGATCACCCGAGCCCAGCAAGTTGAGGCTGTGGTGGCCGTGAGCATGCCACTGCACTCCAGGCTGGACAACAGAGTGAGACTTCAACTCAAAAAAAAAAAAAAAAAGAGTCTAACAGTTAGGCAGGTTTGACATTTCCTACAGATAGGCATTGGCTTGCCTATAGGTGTATCTAATAAGAGCCTGACAGATAGGTAGGTGTGAAGTTTCCTCTAGCTAGGTCATTTGTTTGTATGCATGCTTCTGCATTAGCTGCTGTAGACATCAATGAGCTTGGAACATTTATACAGCCCTGAAGTTTTCCTAATCTAACCTGACTACTCTATCACTGGGAGACACCCTGCATGGGTTTCCTGAGTGATACGTGAGCCTTACAGGCGTGGAGACTCTCAACATATGAATTCTTATAGATTTGTGGCCCCCCTGTCTGCATGTGCAGAGCAGACTCTGGTTGGGGCAGTGCAGAATGCAGGATGTGGAAGGCCCTGGGGACTACTTAGCAGGGGAGGGGACCCAACCACCATCCATCTGGAGCCTGACACAGAATGAACATTGTCAGACGTGTATTGAATAAAAACGTGTGCTTTCTCCAGGGCCACACCACTAAGCTAGTACGAACTGATGCCGGGTGGGATGTGATGCACAATTAATCGTTGCTATGACTAAACCCTAATATGAATTTTAGAGTGGTCAGCAAAGTTGTTTTTTTTTTTTTTTTGAGTTGGAGTCTCACTCTGTCACCCAGACTGGAGTGCAGTGGCCACTCCAGGCCACTGCAGCCTCGACCTGCTGGGCTCTGGCAATCCTTCCGCCTCAACCTTCCAAGTAGCCGGAATTACAGGCCTGTGCTACCACGCCTGGCTAATTTTTTGATTTATTGTAGAGATGAGGTCTCACTGTCCAGGCAGGTCTCGAACCCGTGGGCTCAGGAAATCCACTCACCTCAGCCTCCCAAAGGCGCGGGATTACAGGCTGAGCCACCGAGCCCGGCTGGTCAGCAAAGTTTTAAAACAAAGTTTATTAGTGAGAAGAAGAGAGGAAAGAAAGGGCAGGTGGAAGTTTTGTACCAGAAAGGCTTGGCAGGCACACAGGTACTGCCATTCCTGAGAGAGTGACATCTCTTGGCTTCTGATGGGAGGAGTGGTTTTTTGGTTTTGCTTTTTAAATCATTTTATTTCCTTTTTATTGATTTATGTTTTGAGTTGGAGTCTCACTCCGTTGTCTAGGTTGGAGTGCAGTGGCATGCTCACGGACACAACCTTGGCCTGCTGGGCTCAGGCGATCCTTCCGCCTCAGCCTTCCAAGTGGCCGGAACTACAGACGCATGCTACCACGGCCAGCTAATTTTTTGATTTATTGTAGAGATGAGTTCTCACCAAGTTGCCCAGGCTGCTCTCGAACCCCTGGACTCAGGCAGTCCTCTCGCCTCGGCCTCCCAAAGTGCTGGGATTACAGGCTGAGCCACCGTGCCCAGCCCATTTTATCATTTGTATGACTGGTTAGTCAAGGGGTGGTATTTGGCCTACCACCTTCAGTTGAGAACCTGAAAGATTTTTAGTGATTATTATGCTAATCCATGAATTAAAAGATTGGGCTTAGTCTTTTTTTTTTTTTTTTTTGAGTTGGAGTCTCACTCCATCATAAAGGCTGGAGTGCAGTGGCACGCCCATGGCCACCTCAGCGTAGACCTGCTGGACTCAGGCAATCCTTCTGCCACAGCCCTCCAAGTAGCCAGAACTACAGGCATGTGCTACCGCGCCCAGCTAATTTTTTTATTTATTGTAGAGATGAGTTCTTGCCAAGTTGCCCAGGCTGGTCTCAAACCCATGGGCTCAGGCAATCCTCTCTCCTCGGCCTCCCAAAGTGCTGGGATTATAGGCGTGAACCACCGAACCTGACCTGTTAGACTTATCAGATATACCTATAGCACTGTAGTTCACCTATCTAGAATGCTTGTGGCAGGAACTAGCTTAGAGACCCACTCTGGAGCATGCATATCAATAGCCAAGGGTAATCTAAGATAACCATTAAGAGGATATGAGGTTTTAAAGGGAAAGAATGGAATGAGGAGTATCTGAGAGCAGCACAGGGAGCAGATTTTGCTTCAATGGTCATCTTGGATGGTCCACCTGGAGAGCTGGCCAATGCCTTCCTGACTGTGACCAGGTTGTAGATGAATTGCCTTCAGGTGACCTCTAAACAATGGGGAGTTCTGGTGTGGGGTCTTCACACTGTTATTCCAAACATCAGTCTCTGTAATTTCTCAGGCAAGTACAGAATTAGATTAGGAAGAGGGAAAAAAAGATTTTAAAAGTGTAAGCAAAAACAAGAAAAAAAAGAAAAGAAAATGCAGCATGTCAGTCACACTCCCAGTGGGACCTCCAGAATGTTTGGTCAGACCTAGCAGGGATGTAGAGATGTGGGTGCCTGGTGTGTAATCCGATGCTATGTGAAAGATGCAAAGAATTGCACAGAAGTTAGATTAGAAAATACAGTTTATTTAAAAACTAAATTAGAAAGAGAGAGAGGAGATTCACCTCCCCAAGGTAAGGGAGGGGGCCAAAGCTTAGAAAAATGTGGCTGCAGTCATGACTCAAAGAACACATGAACACCCCAGAGTTTAGTAAAGTAATGGTGACTGGGTGCTAGTGGTTGAATCCTTTTAATCCTTCCCTTTGATGGGGGAAGGTCGCTAAGGTGATTGGGTGGTGGTTGCTAAGGTGATTGGGTGGTGATCATCACGTAGGGACAGGTAAGTGGTAAGCGCAGGTACTGATGATGTTAGGTGATGGACAACAGGCAGATGGATGGGTTAATGACATGATTGCTGCCATGGTGACGGGTCTGTCTGTGTCCTGAAGGTCAGGAAGGGCTGATTAGGTAAACTTGGGTCTTATGAGTGGAGGCAAATGCTTGAATAGAAAAGCGAATTAGTACAAAACAAGCTGGGAAGGGAGTTGTAAAACAATTATCAATAGCTACCTCTGAGAAATCGGTTCTGTCCTTGGCTAGTGAATTAGAGGGTAAGTAAACTGTTAGGAAAACATCAGATTTAGGCAATGTTAAAATTTCTGCTATTAAATCCATGTTATGTCCTTTCACAATATAATTTATAGGTTCATTGAAAAATAAAATGTAATCTAAGAGAGAAACAGTCTTACACTTTCTCAGTCAGGCACGATGGCTCAGCCTGTAATCCCAGCACTTTGGGAGACTGAGACAAGTGAATTGCCTGAGCCCGCAGGTTTGAGACCAGCCTGGGCAACTTGGTGAGACCTCGTCTCTACAATAAATCAAAAAATAAGCTGAATGTGGTGGTGCTCGCCTGTAGTTCCAGTTACTTGGAAGGCTGAGGCAGAAGGATTGCCTGAGCTCAGCAGGCCAAGGCTACGGTGGCCATGAGCGTGCCACTGCACTCCAGTCTGGATGACAGAGTAAGACTCTGACTCAAAAAAAAAGCTGCTGAAGTGGAAATTCTTGGGATGGATTAGGAGAGGAAGAACTGAAGGAAACTCTGAACTTCCTGTAGGTACAAAACTTGTCACTGCAGCAAAACACGTTTGGAAAGGGTGTACCTACAAATCACCTCCTTGTTTTGATAGGTGATTTACAAAAGGATAAACAGGAATGGCTCTTGCTCCGAGAGCTTCCAGACTCAGCAGCCCTGTTTTCAGGGGGGGAACAGAAGGTGGGAAGGAGTTATTTTGTCTGCTGCCTCTGTCTAAAGGCAGGGGAGAGGCCTGCAGGGTTAGGCCTAATAGTGTTATATATAACACTGTTATATTGAGCCACTGCGACTGGCCTAACAGTGTTTTAAAATGCAAGGTAGCTGGGTGCCCATGGCTCACGCCTGTAATCTCAGCACTTTAGGAGACCTAGGTGAGAGGATTGCCTGAGCCCCCGGGGTTCGAGACCAGCCTGGGCAACTTGGTGAGACCTCATCTCTACAATAAATAAAATAAAATGCAAGGTAGCTGATGTACCCAGTGCTTTGCCTTGCCTGCCTCCCCAAGGCAAAGGCATCTGAATTTCCTATCCCACTCTAACTCTTCTTGGATCACTTCATAGCCTTGGAATGTCAGAGCTAGACAGGCTCTTAAGTTTACCCCACATTCCCAATTTTATAAACATTGAACAGGAAATAAGTGTCAGAGTTGTAACTTGAACTGGAGCCAGGGTTTTCCCCACTAGTGGACATACTTTTAAATTACCTAATATGACAAGGCTTGCTCAGCTGTGAACCAACTAAGGATTAAATCCAGATCTTTGCAACTCAGCAATCTTCCTACTTCAGCAGTAGTTTAGAATGCAGAAGAACAGGGGAAACATGTTTTTTTTTTTTGAGTCAGAGTCTCACTCTGTCACCCAGACTGGAGTGCAGTGGCACGCT
>NW_007246491.1:87861-96801 GCF_000164805.1 Carlito syrichta
GGCAATCCACTCACCTCAGCCTCCCAAAGGTGCGGGATTACAGGCTGAGCCACCGAGCCCGGCTGGAAACATGTTTAAAATGCAGAATAGGCCAGGCATGGTGGCTGATGCCTGTGATTCCAACTTTGGGAAGCCGAGGTGAGAGGATTGCTTGAGCCCATGTGTTGGAGACCAGCCTAGGCAACATAGCAAGACCTGCTCTCTACAAAAACGGAAATAATTAGCCAGGCGTGGTAGTGTGTGCACCTGTAGTTTTAGCAACTCAGAAAGCTGAACCTCCAGAAGTTGGAAGCTGTGGTGATCCTGCCAGTGCACTCTAGCCTGAGCGCGTGAGACCCTGACTCAAAAAAAAAAAATGCAGAATACAGGCTACTCACCCATTTTGTGGGTCTAGAGGGAGTTCAGGAAATTACTTTAAAAATAAATCCCCCAAAAGTGAAATGCATCAGAATCATGTGGTGCACAGACTCTTTTGATAAACACTAATCTAAGGCAAAATCTATGCCTCACATGCCCCCTAAAAGAATCATGAAAAACTGAACATTTTATTTTTATATTATTTATTTATTTATCTTGAGTTGGCATCTCACTCTGTCACCCAGGTTGGAGGGCAGTAGCACGCTCATGGCCGCCACAGCCTCGACCTGCTGGGCTCAGATGATCCTTCTGCTTCAGCCTTCCAAGTAGCTGGAACCACAGGCACGTGCCACCATGCCAGCTGTATATATATATTGAGTTGTTATCTCACTCGGTCACCCAAGCTGGAGGGCAGCGGCATGCTCCCGGCCACCCGCTGAACTCTGGCGATCCTTCCACCTCAGCCTTCCAAGTAGCTGCAACTACAGGCACCTGCTAATACACCTGGCTTATTTTTTGATTTATTGTAGAGACGATGTCGCGCCAAGTTGCCCAGGCTGGTCTCGAACCCGTAGGCTCAGGCAAACCTCTTACCTTGGCCTCCCAAAGTGCTGGAATTATAGGCATGAGCCACTGTACCTGGGCTGTTTTTTGTTTTTGTTTTTTTTAATTGTAGAGACAAGGTGTCACCAAGTTGCCCAGGCTGGTCTCTAACCCCTGGGCTTAGGCAATCTTCTCACCTCTGCCTTCCAAAGTGCTGGGATTACAGGCGTGAGCCACCATGCCTGGCTGAAAAACTGTACATTTTATTCATTTACCAGGGCTGCCATAACAAAGTATCACAAACCAGGTAATTTAAGCAACAAAAATTTATTGTCTCGTGGTTCTGGAGGGTAGAAATCTGAAATCAAGGTGTCACAACAGCTCTGCTCTCTCACTCTCGGTTTCTGGTGTGCCCAGCAATCCCTGGCATTTTTTGGCTGAGACAAGACCATGTCTGAACACAGACAAAACAAGAACATGATCCAAACCACAAAAAACAACCAGATCCCTCCCTGCCCTGGCAGACAGGAGTGACTGCTGCTTTTCATCAGTCATAGCTTCAGCCTTGCTCCATTCTTCTCATCTTCTAGATAAGAAATATCTGGCCTGGCACGGCGGCTCAAGCCTGTAATCTCAGTACTTTGGGAGGCCGAGGCAAGAGGATTACCTGAGTCCAGGGTTTGAGACTCGCCTGGGTAATTTGGCGAGACATTTCTACAATAAATTAAAAAATTAGTCGGGTGTGGTGGCACGTTCCTGTAGTTCCAGCTACTTGGAAGGCTGAGAAGGAAGGATTGCCTGAGCCCTGCAAGTCGAGTCTGCAGTGGCGTGAGCATATCACTGCACTCCAACCTGGACAACAGATTTTGAGACTCCAACTCAAAAAAGAAAAAGAAAAAAAGAAAAATCTGAAAGTTACACAAGCATACAGTTACCCCTGCTTCCTGGCATCCAGTTGAGAGGAAATTCCCAATTCCTCAAACCCTCTCCCAAATCCACTAATGTAAGCCTTAAATTCTATAAAAAGTCCTTTCTAACACCCTCTTGTGGAACACTCCACAGTTCCTCTTGGTTTACATTATTTCTCCTTGCAAGGAGCCAATAAATGCAATCCCATTCCATTTCAGTTGCGTTCTTGGTGTCTCATTCTATACCCCAGGCTAGAGTGCCGTGGCACGATCATGGCTCACCACAGCCTTGACCTCTGGACTCAGGTGATCCTTCTGCCTCAGCCTCACAAATAGCTGGGTCTATAGGCATGTGCTAATGTGTTAAGGGCCTTCCCAAAACAAAGAGAAAGTAACGTGATGCAATCAATGTCTATGTGCACATGTGTAACCCTGTTACAACCCTGTGCCATAAAATGCCCAATCGAAATGCATGTTGCCATATAAGGGAGACAAAGGGGCTAAAATGTAAAAGAAGTTAATGAAAAGTATATAAGGCAATGCCTGCTGTGTTCTGGGCTTAGCCTTTGGATGTGAATCTGCTGAGCCAGTGCTGGCACAAATAAACGCTGCTTCCCGGCAAAGAAGCCTAAGTGTCCTGTCTCTCTATAAAGGGTCTTACAACACTAAATTTTCTTTTTTTTTTGTAGAGGTGAAGTCTACTATGTTGCCCAGGCTGTGGTGAGCTCAAGCAATCCTCCTGCTTCAGCCTCCCAAAGTGCTGGGATTATAGACATAAGCCACTGTGCCCGGCCTAGCAGTTGTGTTCTTGATGGTAATAGGTTGTTTTTGTTTTTGTTGAGTTAGAGTCTCACTCTTGTTGCACAGGCTTGAGTGCAGTGGCATGCTCATAGCCACTACAGCCTCAACCTGCTGGGTTTAGGTGATCCTTCTGCCTTAGCCTTCCAAGTAGCTGGAACTATGGATGCATCCCACCACGCCTGGCTAGTTTTTTGGTGATTTATTGTAGAGACAAGGTCTCACCAAGTTGCCCAGGCTGTTCTTGAACCCCTGGGCTCAGGCGATCCTCTTACCTCAGCCTCCCAAAGTGCTGGGATTACGGGCTGAGCCACCGCACTGGCCTGATGATAATAGATTTAAGGAGAAAACTAATAATCTATTTCCACAGCTACTGAAAGGGATTTAAAAAAAAAATCAACACCTATTTTGGATAAGAACCCACAATGAAATGGAAATAGATGCATTTATTGTAGAGACCAGGTCTTACCATGTTGCCCAGGCTGGTCTTGAACCTGTGACCTCAGGCAATCCTCTCACCTCAGCTTCCCAAAGTGCTGGGATTATAGGCTTGAGCCACCACGCCCAGCCGAGATGCATATTTTCTTAGCATGATAAAATATATCCACCTCAACTTCAAAGGTAGTATAATACTTAAATGGAAAACATGGAATGTATTCCTGTTGAAGTAAAAAACAAGGCTGAGTGGGTAGCTCATGCCTATAATCCCAGTACTTTGGGGGACTGAGGTGAGAGGATTTCCTGAGCCCAGAAGTTCAAGACCTGCCTGGGCAACTTGGTGAGACCTCATCTCTACAATAAATACAAATAATAATAAAAAAAAAAATTAGCCAGGCATGGTGGCGCATGCCTGTAGTTCCAGCTACTTGGAAGGCTGAGGCAGAAGGATCACCTGAGCCCAGGAGGTTGAGGCTGCGGTGACCAGGAGTGTGCCACTGCCCTCCAGCCTGGGTAACAGAGTGAGACTCCAACTTAAAAAAAAAGCAAAACAACAACAAAAAAAACCAAGATAACTGTGTATGGGGGGGGAACACAAACAAAGGAATTTATTTATAAAAAATGTGTACTTATTCTTACATGTTTAAACTTCAATCACCTTCAAAGTACTCTCATTTGATGCAATACATCTATTGAGATGCTTTATCCACTGCTCAAAACAGTTTTTGAACTCATCAATTTTGATGTCTTTTAGTGGTTCGGCTGTTTTTTGTTTCACCTCTTTCACATCAGTAAAATGCTTCCCTTTGAAGACTTTTTTTTTTTTTGAGTTGGAGTGTTACTCTGTCGCCCAGACTGGAGTGCAGTGGCCGCTCCCGGCCACCGCAGCCTCGACCTGCTGGGCTCCGGCGATCCTTCCGCCTCAGCCTTCCAAGTAGCTGGAACTACAGGCGCGTGCTACCACACCTGGCTAGTTTTTGATTTATTGTAGAGACAAGGTGTCGCCAAGTTGCCCGGGCAAGTCTCGAACCCGTGGGCTCAGACAATTCACTCGCCTCAATCTCCCAATGTGCTGGGATTACAGGCTGAGCCACTGAGCCCGGCCTGAAGACTTTTTTCCTAGGGGAAACAAAAAACAATGGTAGGTTGGGGCAAGACCAGATGAATATGATACAGGGGCCCATTAATGTACCTCCATGTTGCCACAGCCCCTAGAGAAGAGCATGGTGGAGATTCAAGCACTCCTGCACATTCCTGAGCACATTACTGAGAGTCCCCTTGTCTTTTTTTTTTTTTTTTTTGAGTCGGAGTCTCACTCTGTTGCCCAGGGTGGAGTGCAGTGGCACGCTCATGCCACCACAGACTCGACCTACTGGGCTCAGCGATCCTTCCGCCTTAGCCTTCCAAGTAACTGGAATTATAGGCAAGTGCTACCACACCCGGCTAATTTTTTTTTGATTTATTGTAGAGACAAGGTCCCACCAAGTTGCCCAGGCTAGTCTCAAACCCCTGGGCTCAGGCAGTCCTCTCACTTTGGCCTCCCAAAGTGCTGGGATTACAGGCTTGAGCCACCACACGCGGCCTTACTCTCTTTCTTTGAACTATATAGTATCAATGTCTTGTGATTTGCATAACTTTTACAATGCATGATATCTCTGGTCTTGTAAATTTTCTTTACTCTAAATATCACGATCTAAATGTAAAATGCAACTGTAACTTAAGTTCTATACAATGCTTTGCTGGTCACAACTCTGGACTATAAAAGTGAACTGTGAAAGCCTAGAGGATGAGCAGAACCAATTTTTTTTTTTTTTTGAGTTGGAATCTCACTCTGTCGCTCAGACTGGAGTGCAGTGGCCACTCCCAGCCACCGCAGACTCGACCTGCTGGGTTCCGGCGATCCTTCCGCCTCAGCCTTCCGAGTAGCCGGAATTACAGGCATGCGCTACCACACCCGGCTGATTTTTTTATTTATTGTAGAGATGAGGTCTCGCTGCCCAAGCGGGTCTTGAACCCGTGGGCTCAGGCAATCCACTCACCTCAGCCTCCCAAAGGCATGGGATTACAGGCTGAGCCACTGAGCCTGGCTGAGCAGAACCATTTTGAATTCAACTCTGCTCCCTGGATTCGAACTTCTTTCTACCAGTTCCTTGTCCCCTTTGATTTATTGGCATCAAGGGGAGCAGCCGAGTGTTACCTGGACCATAACAAATAGGGAGGGTTGAAATGAGGGTTATGTCATTTTTGGTCAAAAACTGCAAAACTCTCAGCATAGAGTGGGCTGGTGTGCTCATAAATCACCCATCAGGAAATGGGCAAACGCATTGAAAAAAATCGCCAAAAAAAAAGACTTCACTGGAACTGATCACAGCCTCTCACAACAATGCTAGCTAGCTGATACACTGATGGGTTCCTAGAACACTTACCTAGCAGGGAAAGCCTGTATTACAAGAGACCTGCCCTCCAAAAAATAATTACAAGTTTTTTTGTGTCTAGTATACTATTCGCATTATCATTTATTATGACTCTTATGGTCAACTCTATTAGCCAACACAACTAGATTAGAGAGAGAAATTAGAGGCTTATAAACTGGAAAAGAAAAGGTAAAATTATCATCACTACAGGTGATGCGATTGCATCACTGGGAAACACAAAATAATCAACTGACAAAAACTACTACAAAAAATAAAACAAAAATTCAGTGAAGTGGCTGGGTTTAATATTAATATACAGAAATCAATAGCCTCCATATATGTAAACAATAACCAGTTAGAAAATATAAAGGAGGTCAGGCACGGTGGCTCAAGCCTGTAATCCCAGTACTTCGGTAGGCCGGGGCGAGAGGATTGTGTGAACCCACAGGTTCGAGACCAGACTGGACAACTTGATGAGCCCTCGTCTCTACAATAAATCAAAAAATTAGTCAGGCATAGTGATGCACACCTGAAGTCCCAGCTACTTGGAAGGCTGAGTGGAAGGATTGCCTGAACCCAGCAGTTTGAGACTGCAGTGGCCATGAGCATGCCACTGCACTCCAGCCTGCACGACAGAGTGAGACTCTAACTAAAATAAATACATTCTTAAAAAAAGTATAGTACATCCATATGACAGAATGTTATGCATACATTAAAAAAGATATGAAGTCAGGCACGGTGGCTCATACCTGCAATCCCAGAACTTTGGGAGGCCAAGGTGGGAGAATTGCTTGAGCCCAGGAGTTCAAGACCAGCCTACGTAGCATAATGAGATCCCAACTCTACAAAAAAATCGAAAAATCAGTTGGATGTTGTGGCACACACCTGCGATCAGAGCTACTCAGGAGGTTGACACAGCAGGATTGATTGAGCTCAGGAGTTGGAAGCTGTGGTGAGCCGTGATTGTGCCATTGTACTCCAGCCTGGGTGACAGAGTGAAACTTTGACTCAAAACAAAAAAAAGAGGAAACTTTGTGTACTGACATGGACGGTTTTTCAAGATGCACCAATAGGCCAGGAGCCGTGGCTCACGCCTATAATCCCAGCACTTTGGGAGGCCGAGGTGAGAGGACTGCCTGAGCCCACGGGTCCGAGACCAGCCTGGGCAACCTGGTGAGACTTCATCTCTACAATATATCAAGAAAAATTAACCGGGCATGATGGCACATGCTTGTAGTTCCAGCTACTTTGAAGGCTGAGGCTGAAGGATCACCTGAGCACAGTAGGCCAAGGTGGCCGTTAGCGTGCCACTGCACTCCAGCTTGGGTGACAGTGAGACTACGACTCAAAAAAAAAAAAAAAATCAATAAGTGAAAAAAATAGAGAATAGTGTGGGGGTGTGTTTGTAGGTGTGTTTTTAAAAGGAGGGATATATGCATACGCAAATGCATGTAAGAATGGGTATATTTGCTTCTACATGCTAGAATCTTTCTGGAAAAGACATGCAAGAACTTGTAACAATGGCCCAGAGAGGGGAACTGTGTTGCTGAGGGGTCAAAGAAGGGGTTTTAACTGTGAACTCTTTTGTGCCTATTGAACTTTATTTCATAGGAATGCACTTCCTATTCAAAAACTGCAGTAAATCTAGTCATGCAGGTAGTAAGAAATGCTGGGTCTAGATTTCTGCAGTTCCGAGCAACCAGGGTCGTAGCCAAGGCCCGAAACGTCCATATGGGCGCCACCTAGCTAGTTTAGGAAAAGTACCTTCTCTTTTCTTTTTTTTTGAGTTGGAGTCTCACTCCGTCGTCCAGACTGGAGTGCAGTGGCATGCTGCCGGCCTCTGCAGCCTCAACTTGCTGTGCTCCGGCGATCCTTCCGCCTCAGCCTTCCAAGTAGCTGGAACTACAGGCTCACGCTACCATGCCCAGCTAATTTTTGATTTATTGTAGAGATGAGGTCTCACCAAGTTGCCCGGGCAGGTCTCGAACCCGTGAGCTCAGGCAATCCACACACCTCAGCCTCCCAAAGCGCTGGGATTACAGGCTGAGCCACCGAGCCCGGGGGAAAAGTACCTTTTCTAAGGTATATTAAATAGCTCAAGAAACCTTGGCAGGGCTAAAGGAAGAGCTTCTAGGTTAAATCCAGGAACAAGCCTGGAACTACTCCACAAAACTGGTCAGAGAAGGGAGCTGACCCCAGAGCTTCTTCCATAGTCAGGCAGCTACTGTCACTGCCACTGACCCTAGAGACACACACCCAGCCACAGCGGCTCATGAGCAAGCTGCCATCACCCCCACCAATCACAGTTTAGCACTGGTAATCCAGGGATTAAGCCTGTATTGCACCCATCCCAGAGGGACCTGTGGCTCCATGACCATGCTTGCCAGAAGAGCTCCATCTCCGAGCTTGGCTTCTGCCTTCAGTTCTTACACAGGTGCATCTTCTTTATAGTCCCAGAGTCCCTTGCAAAAACTAGCTGCAAGGAGGTCTGGGAAATGTAGTTTGTAGCCTTCCAGGTTCTAGGCAAGTTCCCAGGGAGCTGCCAAGAGAGCTGAATGAGCCAATTTCTAGTGTCTGTCCAGTATGTGTGTATCCATAAAACACACACCTCCTAGATAGTAAGGGTTAGAAATACACATACATTAAACCATATTCTGTATATCATTTTATAACTGCTTTGTTAAAAAGCTAAGCATTACATTTTTTAGTTTTAGCTATGTTGATGTAAACAGTTCGAGTTCATCGTTTTAAGCAAGCTATCATATAGTATTCCCTTGTATGAATAAACCGCTCCATCTCCCGATGAAGGAGAAGTTAGGTCATTTTCATTTTCTTTTCTATCACACACATCACTGTATATGTCTCAGTGTACGTGTGTACAAGTTTTCTAGGATAGATACCTACAAGTGAAGCTGCTGGGTCTTAGGGTCTGAACATTTCACTGTGGCTACATACAGCTACATTGTTTTTCCAAACTGATGCCATCCATGTACACTGCCACTTACATGTCCCCACATCTTCCCCAATCTTTTATGTTGACAGACGTTGCCCATTTGATGAATGTGAAATGATGTCTCATTGTGACTTTAAAGTGCATTTCCCTGATTATTAATAAGGTTTAAGTATATTTTTCACCTGCTGATTGGTCATGTATGTTTCCCTTCCTGTGAATTGCTAGGAATATATCTGTCAATTTTTCAATCACCTTTTTTTCTCATTAATTTGTCATCATACCATTTTTAGTAAGTAATATATACCACAACTATCTTATCCCAGCCTAATTGAGAAAACTCTTCCTTTCTCTGATGCCACAGAGTCATTCTCTTATTTTTTTTACTTTAATAAAACATAGTGTTTAATACTTTATTTTTTTTTCAGATTGGAAAATATAGTTTATTTAAAAAGTAACTTAGAAAGCCGGGCTCAGTGGCTCAGCCTGTAATCCCGCACCTTTGGGAGGCTGAGGTGAGTGGATTGCCTGA
>NW_007246491.1:96993-101748 GCF_000164805.1 Carlito syrichta
GCTACTTGGAAGGCTGAGGTGGAAGGATCGCCGGAGCCCAGCAGGTTGAGGCTGTGGTGGCCGGGAGCGGGTCCAGACTGGGTGACAGTAAGACTCCAACTCAAAAAAAAAAAAAGTCACTTAGAGAGAGAGAGAGAGGAGATTCACCGCCCCCCCCTAGATAGCGAAGGGGGGCAAAAGGCAGGAAACATGGCGGGGCCATAGCTCAAAAAGTACAGGGCCACACCAGAGTCTGCAAGGCGATGGTATACTTTAAGCACTTGGACATTTTGCTTTTTGGGGCTAGGCCTTTGATCCCTCTGAACTTCATTTCTGTGCGTGAAGGGAGGGAATTAGTCTTATCTTTCTCTGTTTAGAGAACCAGTTCTCGGGTGGCCTGCCATTTCCTCACTGGTTTGCTCTGCCCCCTCCTTCAGTCCCACATACAAAGCGATTTATCTATTTCCAGGCTTTACAGTCTGTTAAATGGCTTGCTATGATATTCTAATTGTCTGTTTCTGCAGGAATACATTTCTGGTTTTATTAAAGCATAATCTAGATCCAATAAATGCCCCAACATGCATAACCACAATCAAGATATGGAACTTTCTTTTTTTCAGAGTCTCACTCTGCTGCCCAGGGTGGAGTGCAGTGGCATGATCATGGATCGCCGCAGCCTCGAACTCCTGACCTCAAGTGATTCCCCCACTTCAGCCTCCTGAGTAGCTGAGACTACAGGTACATGCCACCATGCCTGGCTAGGATATAGGACATTTTTATCACCACTCCCACAAAAGTGATAGATCCCTTTTGCTTTTTCCCAGTTAACCTTCCACCCCAGCCCCAGGTAACAGTTAATCTGTTTTCTGTTATTAAAAATTAGATTTACACTTTCTAGTGTTTCATATAGGTAGAACTTTACAGTTTTGCTATGATCTGAATGTTTGTGCTCCCCCATCCCCAATTCATGTTTGTTTATTTAATCTAGAGACAGTTCTCACTGTTGTTTAGGCTGGTCTCAAACTCCTGGGCTCAAAAGCAGTCCTCCTACCTCAGCCTCCCAAAGTGCTGGGATTACAGGCATGAGCCATCAATGTCTGGTCTCCAGTTCATATGTTGAGATCCGAATCCCTAAGGTGATGGGTCCTTTTAGAGGTGATTAAGTCATGAGGAATCTGTAGGTAAGTGCCTTTATAAAAGAGACTCCAGAGAGCTAGCTTACCTCTTCCACCATGTGAAAACACAAGAAGGTGCCATCTATGAACCAAGAAACAGGCCCTCACCAGACACTGAATCTGCTGGTACCTTGATCTTGGACTTCCTAGTCTCCAAATCTGTGAGGAATAAATTTATGTTGTTTATAAACCACCCAGTCTATAGAATTTTGTTATGGTAGTACAAATAGCCTTGAACTCCTGGCCTAAGACAACTATGTACTACTGTATATCTGATTTCTTTTGCTTAGTACAATGTTTTTGAGATTCATCTATGTTGATGTGTGAATCAGTAACTTATTCCTTTTCATTGCTCGGTAGAATTCCATTATATGAATACTGCACAATTCATTTACCCATTTACCCTACTGATGATTTGTTTTCAGTTTGGGGCTATTACAAATAAAGTTACTATGGACATATATGTGTATGTGTTTGTGTAGACATATGTTTTATTTTAGAGAAATAAAATTGGAGTGGGTGTGCTGGGTTGTGTGGTCAGTTACGTTGAACTTTTTGGGACACTACCAAACTGTTTTCCAAAATGTTTGTGTCATTTTTTTATTCCTACCAGCAATCTTTCAGTTGCTCCAAATTCTTGCCAATGCTCCATAACATCAGTCTCTTTCATTTTAGCCATTCAAGTGGGTATGCTGGTATCTCACTGGGGGTTTAATTTGCATTTCCCAGGTGAATAAAGAGGTTGATTCTGTTTTCATGTGCTCATTGGCCATTTGTATATTTTTTGTGTGTGAAGTATGGGTTGTTCAAATTTGCCCACTTATAAAACTTGGGTTGGTCTTATTGTTGAATTACATGTTCTTTATACATTCAAAATACAAGTTCTTTGACAGATATATGCATTGCAAATATTTTATCTCAATTTGTGGTTTGTTTTCCTTCCTTCCTTCCTTCCCATTTTTGAGTTGGAGTCTCACTCTGGAGTCTCACTCTGTCACGGCCACTGAAGCCTCAACCTGCTGGGCTCAGGTGATCTTTTAGCCTCAGCCTTCCAAGTAGCTGGAATTACAGGTATGTGCCATGTAATTCCATCTAATTTTTTGATTTACTGTAGAGATGAGGTTGCACCAAGTTGCCTAGGCTGGTCTCGAACCCATGGGCTCAGGCAATCCTCTCACCTCAGTTTCCCAAAGTGCTGGGATTATAGGCATGAGCCACCATGCCCACCTGTTGTTTTTTTTTGAGTTGGAGTCTCACACTGTTACCCAGACTGGAGTGCAGTGGCCGCTCCCAGTCACCGCAGCCTCGACCTGCTGGGCTCCAGCGATCCTTCCACCTCAGCCTTCCAAGTAGCTGGAACTACAGGCGTGCACAACCATGCCCGGCTAATTCTTTGATTTATTGTAGAGATGAGGTCTCGCCAAGTTGCCCAGGCGGGTCTCGAACCCGCGGGCTCGTGGAATCCACTCACCTCAGCCTTCCAAAGTGCTGGGATTACAGAGACTTTCAATAAATACTTTCTAGATAATTGAATGAATGGATTAGCACAGAAAGCACCTGCAATATAAGATAATTGAAAATTTCTAATTGCTTAGAGTTGAAATATTTTTTCTGTGAGTGCTCAACCTGAGCTTGAAAAAAACAAAAAAACTTTGCAATACGAGCTCTTATTTATCTTTACTACACAGGATTTAATTTGCACTAAGCACAAGTGATTGATGTTTTTCTGTTGGCATACTCTTTAATAGTTTCCTGTCACAAACTGAAGCAAAGTTCATGTAAGATAAGCACTCAATTAAGTCTTCAGATGATGGCGATGTGTAAACAACTTATTAATCTATACATGTAATTAATTTTTACATTGCCTTGTAGGTTGCTTTAATAACACAATTCCTGCTAACTTGCTACCTATATTCCATTATGGTTCCTAATCTTTTATCAAGGCCCCCTGCCAACATTTTATTGAAAAAAATTTCTTACAGACAAGCCCAGGCAACTTGACAAGACCTTGTCTCTACAATAAGAAAAAAATTAGCCAAGTGTGGCAGTGCGCACCTGTAGTTTTGGCCACTTGGAAGGTTGAGGCCACTTGGAAGGATCACCAGAGCCCAGCAGGTCGACACTGGGTTGGCCATGAGCGTGCCACTGTATTCCAGCTTGGGTGACAGACTAAGATTCCAACTCAAAAAATAAATAAATAAATAAATTCAAATGTACAGGTAAATTGAAAGATTTTACAGTGAACCTCCATATATCTGTCATCTAGATTCTACTATTAACATTTTAGCATATTTGCTTTAACACTGATGATCTGTCCATCCACCCCAGATTAAGTTATTTTATTTTATATTTTTGAGTCAGAGTCTCACTCTGTCACCCAGGCTGGAGTGCACAATCTGCTATTTAAACAACTCCTCCAGGTGATTCTGAGTTTAGCTCGAGTTGGAGAAGCACAATTTAAACAACCTATATGGCTTAGCCTACCTGATCCCTGGAGATCTACTCACATCATGGAAGTCAGAGGTCTTCTCAGGTGCTTTTCCAAAGAGGGACTTAATGATATAGCTATACACAGGAGCCTCCCCTGACTGTACACATGCCAACTTATTTGTCAACATCACCTGGTGCAGTACAGTTTTCGTGAAGTGGTTAAGAAGTTCACCTTCTGGAACTAAATAGATCTGGAATGGAATCTCAGCTCCACCAAGCTATATGACATCAGCTAAGTTCCTTATCCTTTGTAAGCCTTGTTTTCCCTTCTGCAAAATGGGATATTAAAGAGTATACACCTCACAACAAGTAGTTATCAAGCCTCTTCCTATACCCCAGGTCCTCTTCTGGGTGCTAGGGAAATAGTGGGGAGGCAAGACAAAGACTCAGTCCTCATGGAGCCTCCATTCTGCTGGTAGACACTGACAATAAACACACACAAAAAGAATCTCAGAGAGTGATGAATGCTGAGGAGACTATAAAACAGACTATGAGACGGAGTGACTAGGATAGAGGAGGCTGACTTTAAAGTGCGAGGTTTGGGCTGGGCTCGGTAGCTCAGCCTGTAATCCCAGCACCTTGGGAGGCCGAGGTCAGTGGATTGCCTGAGCCTGGGTTCGAGACCTGCATGGGCAACTTGGCGAGACCTCATCTCCACTATAAACCAAAAATAGCCGGGTGTGATAGCGCGCACCTGTAGTTCCAGCTACTTGGAAGGCTGAGGTGGAAGGATCGCTGGAGCCCAGCCGGTCGAGGCTGCGGTGGCCGGGAACGGCCATTGCACTCCAGTCTGGGTGACAGAGTGAGACTCCAACTCAAAAAAAAAAACAAAACTAGGTTTGGTTACACCTCTCTGAGAAGCTGAAAGGCAGAGGGACAGAAGGCCAGGTTGGGTGCAGAACAGAGGGAGAAAGTGAGGCCAGAGAGCAAGAGAAAAAGGTTAGATTCCCTATGGAGGAAGACCAATTAGAATAGCAGCCAACTTGTCTACAGTAACACTTCCAGCTAGGAAAGCTGCAAAGTTCTCAAAGATAAACAATTTCTTTTTTTTTTTGAGTTGGAGTCTCACTCTGTCACCCAGACTGGAGTGCAGTGGCCGCTCCCGGCCACC
>NW_007246491.1:102074-113356 GCF_000164805.1 Carlito syrichta
ACTCTCACATCTCAATAATTAGCTTGAATGTGAATGGACTAAATGCACCACTGAAAAGACATAGAATGGAAAAATGGATAAACTGCCATGAGGCAACAATATATTGTCTCCAAGAGACCCATCTCACTAGAAAGGACACTCACAGACTCAAAGTAAGGATGGGAAACAAAATTTCAGGCAAAGGAAACATGAAAGAAAGCAGGAGTCATGATCTTAATTTCAGACAAAATGCCCTTTAAACTATAAAAAATGAAAAAAGATACGAAAAGTCACTATATAATGATAAAAGGTTCAATCCATCAACAAGAAATATCTACCCTAAGCATATATGTATCCAAATAGAAGCACCAGCTTTCATAAAGCAGCTTCTAGGTAAACGTAAAAAAGATATTGACTCTAACACTATCATAGCTGGGGACTTAAATACCCCACTCACAACCCTAGACAGATCATCAAGACAAAAAAAAATCAACAAGAGGATCCAGAACCTCAACGTGACGCTTGACCAATTGGACTTAATTGATACCTACAGAATATACCACTCAAAAACCACAGAATATACATTCTACTCATCACCACATGGAACATACTCTTAAGATCAACCACATCCTCTGCCATAAATCAAGCATAAACAAATTCTATAGATTGAAATACTGCCATGCACCTTCACAGAACACAGTGGAAAAAAATAGATATCAACACCAATAAAATTCCCCCAAAACCCACAAAGACATGGACACTAAACAGCATGATGTTAAACAATTCCTGAGTCAGCATGAAAATCAAAACAGAGATGAAAAGATACCTGGAAACAAATGAAAATGAAGAAACAGTTTACCAAAACCTTTGGGATGCCATGAAAACAGTCCTAAGAGGGGAATTCATATCTCTATGAGCACACATGAAGAAAATGGAAAGATCATAAGTTAACACCCTAACAAATCACCTAGGGAAACTGGAAAAGCAAGACCACCAAAAACCTAATTTTAGCAGAAGAGTCCAGATCACCCAAATAAAAGTTCAAGTTTGGCACATAGAAGATAAAAAGATAGTACAAAAAAAATCAACAAAACAAAAAGCTAGTTCTTTAAAAGTATAAACAAGATTGATGGACCCCAAGCTAGACTGACCAAGAAAGAGAAAAGTTCAAAATAAACATATCAGAAATGCAAAAGTTCAAGTCACAACTGACCCAGAAGAAATACAAAAGATTATCAGAGACTACTATGTACACTTGTATAGAAACAAACTCAAAAATCTAAATGAAATGGAGAACTTTCTGACATCACACAACCTCCACAGGTTGAAAGAAGAAGAGATGGAGACCCTAAATAGACCAATAACAATCCAGGAAATTGACTACATCATAAGAAAACTACCTACAAAAAAAAAAAAAGCCCTGGACCAGATGGCTTTCCAGCAGAATTCTACAAAACATACAAAGAGGAACTGATACCAATCCTATTGAAAGTATTCTAGGCAATCAAGAAAGATGGAACTCTCCCCAAATCATTTTATGAAGCTAACATCACATTGATACTCAAACTGGGTAAAGACCCAACAAAGAAAAAGAACTACAGGCTAATATCCTTGATGAATATAGATGCTAAAATTATCAACAACACCCTAGCAAACCAGACCCAACAACACATCACAAAAATCTTCCACCACGACAAAGTAGGCTTCATCTCCGGGACGCAGGGCTCATTTGTAAGACCGTAAATGTAATTAAATATATCAACAGATATAAAAACAAATCCCACATAATCACATCATAAGACGTGTAAAAAGCTTTTAATAAAATTCAGCACCTCTTCTTGATAAAAACCCTTAAACATCTCAGCATAGATGGAATATACCTCAAAATAGTAAGAGCCATCTATGAGAAAGCCACAGCCAGCATACTGCTAAACAGACAGAAACTGGAACCATTTTCCCTGAAAACCTGAACAAGGCCAGGCTCGGTGGCTCAGCCTGTAATCCCGTGCTTTGGGAGGCTGAGGTGAGTGGACTGACCTGAGCCTGAGGTGAGTGGATTGCCTGGAGTGGCCACTGCACTCCAGTCTGGGCGACAGAATGAGACTCCAACTCAAAAAAAAAAAAAAAAAAAAGACAAGGCTACCTACTCTCACCCCTCCTTTTCAACATAGTTTTGGTTGTCCTAGCTAGAGCAATCAGACAAGAGAAGGAGATCAAGGTTATCCAAATAGGAAAAGAGGAAGTCAAGTTATTCCTCTTTGCAGATGACAAGATGCTATACCTCAAGAATCTGTCAAAAACCTCCTTGCACTGATAAAGGTCTTTGGCAAAGTCTCAGGGTATAAAATAAATGTGCAAAAGACAGTCGCATTTCTATACACCAATAATAAACAAACAGAAACCCAAATAAAAAGCACAATCCCACTCACAATAACCATAAAAAAAAAATTGAAATACCTTGGCATCTTCCTAACCAGAGACATTTGTAGTTTTACAATGAAAACTACAAAATGCTGCTCAAAGAAATCAAAGATGACACAAGCAAATGGAAAAATATTCCATGTTCATGGATCGGAAGAATCAACTTTGTTAAGATGTCCATTCTACCCAAGGCAATCTACAGATCTAATGTAATACCCATTAAATTACCAGCAGTATTCTTCTCAGACCTGGAAACTACAATGCAGGAATTCACATGGAAACATAAACGATCACGAATAGCCAAAACAATTTTCAGGAAAAAAAAAACTCTCAGACTTTAAACTTTATTATAAAACTACAATCAAAACAGCCTGGTATTGGTACAAGAACAGACATATAGACCAATGGAACAGGATAGAGATTCCAGAAGCAAAACCTCAATTTCTCAACCAACTCATTTTCAACAAACCCTCCACCACCAACCACTGGTGAAAGGAGAATCTATTTAGTAAATGGTGCTGGGAAAACAGACTGACCACATGCAGAAGATTAAAATAAGACCCCTAACTATCACCATACATAAAAATCAACTCTAAATGGATCAAAGATCTAAATGTAAAACCTCAAACTATAAGAACCTTAGAAAATTCAAGAGACATCCTTATGGAAATTGGAATTGGCAACCAATTCCTGATCAAAACCCCAAGTGCCCATGCCATAAGATAGACAAGTGGGACCTCATCAAACTGACAAGCTTCTGCAAACCCAAAGAAACCATCAAGAGGGCAGGGAGACAGCCCACAGAATGGGAAAAAATATTTGCCAACTGTATGGCTGACTAAGGCCTCTCATCTAGGATCTACGTGGAACTCAAAAGTGCTGAAAAGAAAAAAACAGACAGTCCCATTACAAAATGAGCAGAAGATATGAATAGACACTTTTCAAAAGAAGACATACAAGCAGCCAACAGATACATGAAAAAATGCTCAGCCTCACTAGCCATCAAAGAAATGCAAATTAAAACTACACTGACATACCACCTAACTCCAGTCAGGATGGTCATTATCAATAACTCAGAAACAATAAATTTTGGAGAGGATGCATCAAAAAGGGAACACTTCTACACTGTTGGTGGGAGTGTAAACTAGTACAGCCTCTGTGGAAACAGTGTAGTGATTTCTAAAAGATCTAAAAATTGACCTTCCATACTACCCCTCAATCCTTCTACTGGGAATATACCCAGAGGAACCCAAAACTCTATGAAAAAGATACCTGCACACACATGTTATTGCAGCATTGTTCACAGTAGCAAGAACATGGAATCAACCATGCTGCCTATCAAAAGAGGACCAGACCAAAAAAATGTGCTACTTATACATGATGGAATATTACGCAGCCATAAAGAAGGACAAATCATGAACTTCACAGCAATCTGGATGGATTTAGAGTCTATAATACTGAGCAATCTATTATGGAAACAAAGAACTGAGAATCACATGTTCTCACTCATAAGTGAACCTTGAATAAATATAATACTATAAGAAAAAGATTGGCAGTAGTGGGAAACTGCCAGGGAAAGGGATGCAGGATTAGCAGTAGTGGGAATCTGCCGGGGGAGGGGGGGCACACCTCATCAACAAGGGTACCTGCATAATGAATATTTGTATACCTAACCCTGATTATATCCCACATCTTTTAAATAAATACATAGAAAGTAAGGCCCGAGAAGTAGGCAGGAGCCAGTACAGGGCCCTCCTTCATCAAAGGGCATTTGAAGTTAAATTTTCATTGCAGTGGGGTTTCACTTCTGTTTCCTCTCCATCCCCTGCACAATGCCTTGGATTCAGGTGCATAGTTCACAGTCTGGTTTCAATCAAGTGACACATTCCTCTTTCCTCTGCCCTTTCTGCCTGCCCCTTTTGCTCTTTCTCCACTTGCTCCTCCTCTTTCTCACTGTCACATCAAACATTTTATAGTGTCTCTGTTACACTGTAGGAACATGTCATCAAGATGACATGTAGGGGATAATGTCATCAAGGTTCATCCATGTTATGGTGTGACAGGATTTTCTTCCTTTTTAAAGCTGAATGATATTTCATGGGCGTATGTACTACATTTTGTTTATTAGTCTTTGACATTCTGCTTTCAGTTCTTTTGGAATATGTTTAGAAGTAGAGAATTGTTGAACCATATCTAATTCTATTTTTTTTTTTGTTTTTGAGTTGGAGTCTCACTCTGTCGTCCAGACTGGAGTGCAGTGGCAGCTCCCGGCCACCGCAGCCTCGACTGCTGGGCTCCGGCGATCCTTCCGCCTCAGCCTTCCAAGTAGCTGGAACTACAGGTGCGCGCTACCATGCCCGGCTATTTTTGATTTATAGTGGACATGAGGTCTCGCCAAGTTGCCCAGGTGGGTCTCGAACCCGCGGGCTCAGGCAATTCACTCACCTCGGCCTCCCAAGGCACGGGATTACAGGCTGAGCCACCGAGCCCAGCCTGTATAATTCTATTTTTAACTCTTTAGGATCAACCAAACTGTTTTACATAGTTGGTCCATTTCACAATCCCACCAACAATGCACAAGGGTTCAATTGCTCTTCATTCTTTTTTTTTTTTTTGAGTTGAAGTCTCACTCTGTCGCCCAGACTGGAGTGCACTGGCCGCTCCCGGCCACCGCAGCCTCGACCTGCTGGGCTCCAGCGATCCTTCTGCCTCAGCCTTCCAAGTAGCTGGAACTACAGGCAGGCGCTACCACGCCCAGCTAATTTTTTGATTTATTGTAGAGATGAGGTCTCGCCAAGTTGCCCAGGCGGTCTCAAACCCGCAGGCTCATGCAATACACTCACCTCAGCCTCCCAAAGTGCTGGGATTACAGGCTGAGTCGCCAAGCCCGGCTCTATTTAGATATTGACTTCTCAAGGTCTGGCTGGTTTGGTTGATTTCTGATGCCTTAAATAAGCTGTTTTGGTTTTTTGTTTTGCCTATTGCTATTATTGTCTTGCAGTTTAATCCAGCTTTTATATTTATTCTGGTTGTGGTGTTTATTAAGGATTCAAAGTATTCTGTCATATCCTGAGTGTGTTTGCTATGTTTACATGCAATTGAGTCCGTTTAATGTCATTTTAAAAGTCCTTCAGCTAATAACATCTCCCAAAAGAAATCAGGCATACAGATTGCTCTACAGTTGAATAGCAATTATTTTGTTCACAAGTTATTAGCTAAATCAAAACATGTTTAGACTTTATTTTTTTGCCCAAATACATGATATGTGAAAACATTTTTTTCATTATTATTATTTTTTTTGAGTTGGAGTCACTCTGTCACCCAGGCTGGAGTGCAGTGACATGCTTGTGGCCACCGCACCCTCGACCTTCTGGGCTCAGGTGATCCTTCTGCTTCAGCCTTCCAAGGAGCTGGCTTGTGCCACTATGGTACAGTACAGGCATGTGCTACTATGACTGGCTAATTTTTTTTTTTTATTATAGAGATGAGGTCTCACCAAGTTGCCAGGCTGGTCTCAAACCCATGGGCTCAGATAATCCTCTCACCTTGGTCTCCCAAAGTGTTGCGATTACAGGCTAAGCCACTGAGCCCAGCCAATCACCTAGTTTAAAAGGGTGAATTTTATGGCATATATCTCAGTAAGAGAATGAGGAACATTTAAGATAATGGAGGCAAACACTCCTTCATTTGCATCACATGCACACATACATGCACAGGCATACATCTGTGTCTCACAACAGATGCTTTTATTAAAACTTGCTCAAATTTCATTAGATATGACTGAAAGAACTAGATAACTAAAACTGGGTCATTTTGTTCAAAATAAGCTAACTTTACTAATAAAACAAAATGGAAGCTGTGTAGGCAAATCTACAGAGATAGGAGGCAGATTAGTGGTTGTCTGGGGCTGGGGATCAGACCAAGGGGTTAGTGCAAATGGGCATGAAGCTTCTTTTTGGCAGGATAAAAATGTTCTCAAATTGGATTATGGTGACCGTTGTACTACTCTGTTAATTTACTAAAAACCATTGAATTGTACACTTTGGTAGATATTATGGTATCTAAATTGTGCCTCTATGAGTCAGTCTCTTATTCTCTTCCCCCACCCAGTTCTGGGGAGCCACTAAACTACTCTCTGTCTCTGTGGATTTGCCTGTTCTGGACATTTCAGATAAACACAATTATATAGTGGGTGGCCTTTTGTGTCTCTTTTGTATCTGCCTTCTTTCACTTAGCACAATGTTTTCAAGGTTCAATCATGTTGTAGCATGCACCAGTAGTTCATTCCTTTTTCTGCCAAATAACAGGCTACTACATGAATATACATTTTGTTCATTCACTCATTAGTTGAAGGACATTGGGGTTATTTCTGCCTTACTGAATAATATGTATTTTTTATTTTTTTAGCTTTTAATTTTTAATTTTAAAGGTACAATTCAGGGTTAAGTGTACAAATGTTCATTATGCAGGAAACCTTGTTGATGAGGTGTGTCCCTCCTCTCCTAGCAGATTCCCACTACTGCCAATCTTGCCTTCCCTCCGCCCCGCCGGCAGTTTCCCGCTACTGCCAATCCTTTTCTTATAATATTATGATAATTGTTCAAGGTCTGCTTATGAGTGAGAACATATGATACTCTGTTCTTTGTTTCTGTGATACATCACTCAGTATTATAGATTCTAAATCCATCTAGGTTGCTGTGAAGTTCAAGATTTTGTCCTTCTTTATGGATGCATAATATTCCATCATGTATAAGTACCACATTTTAAAACTCCAGTCATCTTTTGATGGGCAGCACCCGAGTAATACTTTAATTTTAATATTTTAATTAATATAATTTCCTCTAATGAGAGAAGAGAAATTATTATTAGGGTGGTGTGATATTATATATATGATATATACATTTATTTATTCTGGCTCATAATTCCTATAACCTATTTCTTAAGTTACTAAAATAATAAGCATATCTTTTGTTAAAGTACTTGGTCTTTTGTCCCTGAAGCAGCTTCAGAACAGCTCCAGAATGATAAAGATGAGACGTTTAAAATAATGTTAGAGGCAAGGCATGGTGGCTCAAACCTGTAATCCCGGCACTTTGGGAGGCTGAGGCAAGGGAGTTGCTTGACACCAGGGGTTCAATACCAGCTAGGGCACTTTGGCAAGACCTCATCTCTACAATAAATCAAAAAATAAGCCAGGTGTGGTGGCGTATGTCTGTAGTTCCAGTTACTTAGAAGGCTGAAGCGGAAAGATCACCTGAGCCCAGCAGGTAGAGGCTGCAGTGGCCACGAGCATGCCATTGTACTCCAGCCTGGGCGACAGAGTAAGACTCCAACTCAAAAATTAAAAAATTAGCCGGGCTCGGTGGCTCAGTCTGTAATCCCGCGCTTTGGGAGGCTGAGGTGAGTGGATTGCCTGAGCCTGCGTGTTCGAGACCCGACTGGGCAACTTAGCGAGACCTCATCTCTACAATAAATCAAAAAATTAACTGGGCATGGTAGCACGCGCCTGTAGTTCCAGCTACTTGGAAGGCTGAAGCGGAAGGATCACCAGAGCCCAGCATGTCGAGCCTGCGGTGGCCGGGAGCGGCCACTGCACTCCAGTCTGGGTGACAAAGTGAGACTCCAACTCAAAAAAATAAAAAAAATAAAAAAATAAAAATTAAACAAATAAATTAAATAAAATAATGTTAGAGTGCTTTAGGACTCAGAAGCAGGCCTCAGAAAACAGAATCTTTCTCTCTGACCTTCTCCTGTTCTTTCATCTGCTCCTTTTTCTCTCCAAGACAGGCCATAGAAACCGAAAAGTTACTCTAATCTTTCTGTCTCAGAGCTGGCCATCAAGAAATTCTCTGACCTGTCTGGTCTGATGGTAGGTCAGAAGGGGTCTTAACCCATACCCTGGAGAAAGGAATGCTGCAAAGAGAGGCCAAGAGGAGTCTGGACAGGTCTTGCTGTGTTCGGCTATTTGGTCTATTAGCATAAGACCATACCGTTTTTGTCCAATCACGTTTCTACATGGTTGCCAATCATGCTTATCCAATAAAGTCTCCATAAAAGGACCAAGAAGACAGGGTACAGGGAGCTTCTGGACAGCTAAACTCAAAGAGGCTTGCAGGAAAATGAGCAGGAACTCATTCATGTGCCCAAAGAATGTGATGCCCCAACTCTACAGGGACAGAAGTTCCTGGAATCCTTTTAGCCTTCACCTTACATGTCTCTGGCCATTTATTTGTATCCTTTAAAATATCCTTTATAATAAACTTTTATTTTTTATTTATTTTTTGAGTTGGAGTCTCACTCTGTTGCCCAGACTGGAATGCAGTGGCACGCTCTCGGCCACCTCAGCCTCAGCCTACTGGACTCAGGTGATCCTTCTGCCTCAGCCTTCCGAGTAGCTAGACCTACAGGCATGCACCACCACGCCCGGCTAATTTTTGAATTTATTGTAGAGGTGAGGTCTCACCAAGTTGCCCAGGCTGATCTCAAACTTGTGGGCTCAGGCAATCCTCTGACCTTGGCCTCCCAAAGTGCAGGGATTACAGGTGTGAGCCACTGCACCTGGCTATAATAAATTTTAAACCTGAGTGTGTCTCTAAGTTTTATAAGCCACTCTAGCATATTAATCACATGTGAAGAGGAGATTGTGGAAATCCCAACTTGAAGCCAGTTGACCAGAAGTTCTATAGGCCCAGACTTGTGACTGGTGTCTAAAGGGGAGGGCAGTTTCGTACGACTGAGCACTCAACCTGTGGGATCTGACACTATCTCCAGGTAGATAGTATCAGAACTAAATTGGAGGATACCTCGCTAGTGTTCACTGTTACTTGCTTGTTGGTGGGAGAATCCCCATGCATTTGGTCACAGATGTCTTCTGTGTTGACTGTTGTGGCATGACAGCTGATAAAAAACAAAACCAATTTTCCTCACAAGTAGTGTATCGGTACTTTTCTAATAACCTTAAGATTATAGTAAAGTACAACATGAAGCCAGGCACAGTGACTCACGCCTGCAATCCCAGCATTTTGGGAGGGAGAGGGGGGAGGATTGCCTGAATCTAGGGGTTCAAAACCAGCCTGGGCAACTTGGTGAGACTTCGTCTCTACAATAAATTAAAAAATTAATAAGGTATGGTGGCATGCACCTGTGGTTCCAGCTACTTGGAAGGCTGAGATGGATCACCTGAGCCCAGCAGGTTGCGGCTGCGGTGGCCGAGAGTTGTCATTGCATTCCACCTGGGCAACAGAGTGAGACTGACTCAAAAAAAAAAAAAAAAGGCTGGGCACGGTGGCTCAAGCCTGTAATCCCTGCACTTTGGGAGGCCAAGGTAAGAGGATTGCCTGAGCCCAGGGGTTCAAGACCAGCCTGGGCAACTTGGTGAGACCTCATCTCTACAATAAATTAAAAAAAATTAACCAGGCATGGTAGCGCGCACCTGTAGTTCCAGTTATTGGAAAGTTGAGGCGGAAGGATCGCCTGAGTCCAGCAGGTCAAGACTGCGGTGTCCGTGAGCATGCCACTGTACTCCAGCCTGGGCAACAGAGTGAAGACTCCAACTAAAAAAAAAAACCCAGAATGATTCCCGGCCAGGGACACGGGCTAGGCCTATAATCCCAGCACTTTGGAAGACCAAGGCAGGAAGATCACTTGAAGTTAGGAGTTCAAGATCAGCCTTGGCAAAACAGTTGGACCCCATCACTACAAAAAATAAAATTAGGCAGGTATGGTGGCATGTGCCTGTAGTCCCAGCTGCTCAAGATGCTGATGGTGGAGGATAGCTTGAGCCCAGGAGTTGGAGGCTACAGCGAGCTATGATTACACCATTGTACTCCAGCCTGAGTGACAGAGCCAGACCCTGTTTCTTGGCAAGAAAAGAAAAGAAAAAAGAAACCTCTTCCTAGGCTACAGATGTTCCAATACCAAAGGATATTTCCAATATGCCATCCTGACTGTGTCATTCCCCTATTTAAAATCCTCCCCCTCCTCTCATTGCCCCACTGAAGTAGAATTCAACTTCCCAGAGAACCATTTTTGAGCATGCAACAAATACACACACACACACACACACACACATTCACTATAGAAAGAGTGTATGAGTACATGTTAAAGCATACTTTTAGAAAGTTCAACATAAATAAATATAGACTTTCTAACATTTCTTCTGTACCCTACCATCCTCTTATCAGATAAAGTCTAAAATACTTTATGAAGCTTGCTGTTCCCTTCGGGTTCTAGCCCTTTCTTCCCTCTCTGCTTCATGTTCTATCCTTCTATCTGTACTTTTTTTTTTCTTTGAGTTAGTCTCACTCTGTCTCCCAGACTGGAGTGCAGTGGCTGCTCCCGGTCACTGCAGTCTCAACCCACTGGGCTCCAGCAATCCTTCCGCCTCAGCCTTCCGAGTAGCTGGAATTACAGGCACGTGCTGCCATGCCCAGCTGATTTTTTTTTTTTTTAATTTATGGTAGAGATGAGGCGATCCTTCTGCCTCAGCCTTCCGAGTAGCTGGAACTACAGGCGTGTGCCACCATACCTGGCTAGTTTTTGATTTATTGTAGAGATGAAGTCTCGCCAAGTTGCCCAGGCGGGTCTCGAACCCGCGGGCTCATGCAATCCACTCACCTCAGCCTCCCAAAGCGCAGGATTACAGGCTGCGCCACCGAGCCCATCTTACCTGCGCACCTTATTCCCCTTTCTCCAAACACACAATGATCATTCATGTATTCCACAGTTTCCTCTTTCTGAAATGCCTTTCCCTGTCTCATTTTCCCAGCTATTTTCTATCTCCTTCTAGGACTTTAGTGACCTAGATCAATGCCCAGAGGAGTTATTGTTAATTGTTATGACTAAGGTTAAGTGTCTCTCTCTCTCTTTTTTTTTTTTTTTTT
>NW_007246491.1:113820-128348 GCF_000164805.1 Carlito syrichta
AGAGATGAGGTCTCGCCAAGTTGCCCAGGCTGGTCTCGAACCCATGGGCTCAGGCGATCCACTCACCTCAGCCTCCCAAAGAGCTGGGATTATAGGCTGAGCTGCCGAGCCCTGGCTAGGTGTCTCTCTTATCAGCTCTCACAGCCTCCCACCTCCCCAGACTGCCTTCAGAGCACTCTTCATGTATTGTAATTTTTTGTTTACATAGCTATATTCCCTGTTTGAGGGCAGCAATTTTTTTTCTCGCCCATGGTTGTCACCCCAGTAACTATCTCAGAAACGTGCTTGACACTCAACAGGTTTTCAATTAATGTTTGATTAGTGAATGCTTCATGGACTCCATTTTTACAAGGCCCCTTAAACATTTCCAAATGAGGAGATGGCTCTGAACGCACTGAACAGTTAGTGTGCTGGGCATGGTGGCTCATGCCTATAATCCCAGCACTTTGGAAGGCTGAGGTAAGAGAATTGCCTGAGCTGGCGGGTTCAAGACCAGTCTGGGCAACTTGGTGAGACCTCGTCTCTACAATAAATCAAAAATTAGCTGGGTGTAGTGGTATGTGCCTGTGGTTCCAGCTACTTGGAAGGCCGAGACAGAAGGATTGCCTGAGCCTAGCAGGTTGAGGCTGCGGTGGCTGTGAACGTGCCACTGCACTCCAGCATGGGCAACAGAGTGAGACTCTGACTAAAAAAAAATTAGTGTACTGCTATTCTGCTAGCCTTTGTGTGTGTGTGTGTGTGTGTATATATATATATATATATTTCAGAAAACACATACATTGAGTTGTGTGTGTGTGTGTGTGTGTGTGTGTGTGTGTGTGTGTGTGTGGGGTGTGTATACCTATGTGTAAATGCACAGGCAGTTTAGGGGTTACAGTGCTCATAATCTTTCACCATCACCCATATTCGCAACACTAATGGTTGAGGATTATAGCTTGTTACTATGAAAAAGAACAAAATTAATTGGTATCGTGAGCCCCTTTCCTCTAATCAGTTGAATTAGCTGGTGTGCTCTTCAGAGAGATATAAAGCAAAGAGCTTCCCTCAAGGAGCAAGATACTAAGGGAATAAAATATTGTTCTCACTGGAGGCTGAGGTGGGAGGGTCACCTGAGCCCAGGAGGTCAAAGTTGCTGTGAGCCATGATGGTGACACTGCACTCCAGCTTGGGTAACAGAGTGAATCCTGACTCAAAAAAAATTATTATTGTTCTTCTCATTCATATCACCACATGGAGACTCAGTACTCTAGAAAGTTCTGTTCTTAGCAACAGAAGGATCTAGTGGGGTCAACCCCACATTTATCATTTGCTATTCCAACATACACTGCTTTTTTGTTCAAAATAGTATTCTAAGGGTGTTTCTGTGGAGTTATATTTCAGTTTTCATAACAGTTTTTTGAGAATGTTGCTCATTCCAGTTTGTATAAAGAAAAATCTGGGGATAAAATTTGTTCCATATCAAGCTGAGCCATAAACAAAGATCAGCTCTTCTGTTTACTGTTTTGATTTTCTTTATGATCTCATGGTGTTCTTTTTTTTTTTTTGAGTTGGAGTCTCACTCTGCTGCCCAGGCTGGAGTGCAGTGGCACACTCATGGCCATCGCAGCCTCTCCTGCTGGGCTCAGGCAATTCTTTCACCTCAACCTTCCAAGTAGCTGGAACCACAGGTGCATGTTACCATACCCAGCTAATTTTTTGATGTATTGTAGAGATGAGATCTTGCTAAGTTGCCCAGGCTGATCTTGAATCCGTGGGCTCAAGCAATCTTCTCGGCTCCGCCTCCCAAAGTGCTGAGATTACAGGCGTGAGCCACTGCGCCCAGCTGGGAATATTCTTCAGTCAAGGGTATATGAGTAGCTGTGCTCCCCTGCTAAAACCTCCAAACAAACTTCAAGAAGCATCTTCCTCACCAGGCACAGTGGCTCACTCCTATTATCCCAGCACTTTGGGAGGCCAAGGCGGGAGGATTGCTTGAGTCCAGGAGTTCAAGACCAGCCTGGTCAACATGGCAAGACCTTGTCTCTTAAAAAAAATCCAAAGAAAATTAGTCAGGATGTGGTAGTACAAGCCTGTAGTCCCAGCTACCCAGGAATCTGAGGCAGAAGGATCACCTGAGCCCACTAGGTCAAGGCAGTGAGTCGTGATTGTTCCACTGTACCCCAGCCTGGGCAACAGAGTAAGACCCCAACATTAAAAAAAAAAAGGTCCTCTGGCACTCTGTTGGAGAAGTTCTCTTAGACCAAGCATGCAGCTTCAGAATGGATGCACGGGGGGTGTGGGGGAGACACCGGCATACCCAGCCAGATCAACCAAATCAATTCTGGTGGTCGATGAGGTGACCGGTGTCACAGCCAGATCACCTTCACATCCAAGGAAGATGTTTCTTGAATTGTAGCTTTGACTTTTTGAAACTAGGGCAAATTGAGGTTTTTTCTTCCTTGTTTTCCAATGAGTTAGCATTTCTCCCATCATTTAACTGTAACCTCCAGTTGACTGTGGTTCCATTCTTATGAGCTTCTGCTGAAGCGCTAGGGGCGTGCAAGAAAGAGAAGGGTCTTTGAAAAGGGAAAGGCCAGGGATAGGCCCACAGCCTGTCACGCAGCGAAGTAGCCGTGGCGGTGTGCCACTCAGTTTCCCCTTCAGGAGAACACATGGGAGTGCAAATGGCTGACAGCCCCTGGCCCTTGGGTCTGTGGCAGTGTTCCTGCCTCGGCTACACTCCCCTGAGCTGTTCTCTGCCAATGACTGAGCACACAGGGGTGCTTGGCCAGATGCCTAAGGACTTCTCTAACAGGCAGTATTTGCTCAGAGACTCCCCAGAGAGTTGCTGCAGCCTGAGGCTCTCCTTCCTTGACTCACCTTCCTTTCCAACATCTTAACTGCATTGCAGCCTTAGGCTCTACCTTCTCTTGTTTCCTCTCCTCTTTTTCCTTCGCAGGCACTTCTGGCTCTTAGTCAACTCTGGCTGCCATAACAACGTACCACAGACTGGGTAGCTTAAACAACAGAGGATGAGTCAATTTATAATTGACTAGAAGTCTGCCATCAAGGTGTCAACAAGGTTGATTTCTCCAGAGACTTCTCTTTGGTTTGTGGATGACCATCTTCTCTCAATGTCTTCACATCATCTGTGCATCTGTGTCCTAATATTCTCTTCTTATAAGAACATCAGTCTTATTGAATGAGGGTCTACTCTAATGACCCCATGTTAACTTAATTACATATTTAAAGATCCGAACTCCCCAAAATAGTTACATTCTAAGGTACTGGGCATTAGGACTTCAGTATACAAACTTGGGGGGAACATAATTCAGCCCATAACACTCATGTCTTGGCATCTGCTTCTCAGATGCCAGGTTAATCTAAAAGGAGATATAACCAGGTAAAGCATTAGTGTGTGAAACGACCAGTAACTCATCTCTTCCTGTTCCAGTCTGACTCCATAAATTCAATTGTAGGCCATGCCAGTAATCCCAGTACTTTGGGAGGCTGAGGCAGGAGGATTTCTTGAGCCCAGGAGTTCAAGATCAACCTGGCCATCATAGTGAGACCTCATCTCTACAAAGGTAAAAAATTAGTCAGGCATTGTGGCGTACACCTGTAGTCCCAGCTACTTGGGTAGCTGAGGCAGGAGGATCACTTGAGCCCAGGAGTTGGAGGCTGTAGTGAGTTATGACAGAACGAGACCCTGTCTCTAAAAAAAAAAAAAAAAATTACAAAACTATATATATATGGTTGCCCAGGCTGGTCTCCAACCTGTGGGCTCAGGCAATTAATTCTCTCACTTCAGGCTTCCAAAGTGCTGAGATTACAGGCTTGAACAACTGCACCCAACCCATTTTATCCCTTTTTTTTTTTTTTTTTTTGAGTTGGAGTCTCACTCTGTCGCCCAGACTGGAGTGCAGTGGCCGCTCCCGGCCACCGCAGCCTCGACCTGCTGGGCTCCGGCGATCTTTCCGCCTCAGCCTTCCGAGTAGCCGGAATTACAGGCGCACGCTACCACTCCCAACTGCTTTTTTGATTTATTGTAGAGATGAGGTCTCACTGCCCAGGCGGGTCTCGAACCCGCGGGCTCAGGCACTCCACTCACCTCAGCCTCCCAAAGGCGTGGGATTACAGGCTGAGCCACCGAGCCCGGCTTCATTTTATCCATTTTTAAGTGTGTAGTTCTGGAGCATTAATTGTATTCACAATATTGTACAACTGTAACCACCATCAATTTCCAAAACTTTTTCATTGCCCCAAGTAGAAATGATGTAACCATTAAACTATAACTACCCATTTCCCTTCTCCCAGCCCCTGATGATCCCTAATCAATTTACTTTCTGTCTCTATTAATTTATCTAGTTTAGATATTTTGCATCAGTGGACTCATACAATATTTGTCCCTTTGTCTGGCTTATTTCACTACGCATGTTTTCAAGGTTCATCCATATTGTAGTATGCGTTGGAACTTCCTTTCTTTTTATGGTTGAATAATGTTCCGTTGTATGTATCCACCACATTTTTTTATCCATTCATAAGCTGATGGACATTTGGTTCATTTACACTTGTTAGCTATTGTAAATAATGCTACAGTGAATATTGACATACAGGTATGCGTCTGAGTTCCTGTTTAAATTATTTTGGGTGTACACCATAAGCTAGGGCTTATGGCAATTCTACGTGTAACTTTTCCAGGAAACACCAACCTGTTTTCCATAATAGCTGCAACATTATACTTTCTCAACAGCAATGTATGAGGACTCCAATTTCTGTACATCCTTGCCAACACTTGTTATTTTCTATTTGTTTTGTTTTATAGCCATCCTAGTAAATGTGAAGCTGTATTTCATTGTGGATTTGATATGCTTTTCCCTAAGAGCTAGTGATTTTGCTTACCTTTTCATGTTTATTATCTACTCATATATTTTCTTTGGAAAACTGTGTCTTCTAGTTCTCTGTTCACTTTTTACTTAGGTGTTTTTTGTTGTTGTTGTATAGATGTAAGAATTCTTCATATATTCTGGATCTTAGACACCAGATATATGATTTGCACGTATTTTCTTCCATTCTATATGTTGTCTTTCCACTGTCTTGATAATGTTCTTTGATACACAAAAGTTTTAAATTTTGATGAAGTTCAATTTATCTAGCTTTTTTTTTGAAAGGATTGCCTGAGCCCATAGGTTCAAGACCAGCCTGGGCAACTTGGCAAGACCTCGTCTCTACAATAAATTGAAAAATTAGCTGGATGTGGTGGTGCATGCCTATTGTTCCAGCTACTTGGAAGGCTGAGACGGAAGGATCACCTGATCCCAGCAGGTTGAGGTTGCGGTGGCCAAGAGCGTGCCACTGCACTCTAGCCTAGGCACAGAGTGAGACTCCAACTCAAAAAAAATAATAATTTAATGAGTTTTAGTAAATTAATACAATCTAGATTTTTTTGAATCGGAGTCTCACTCTGTTGCCCAAGCTGGAGTCCAGTGTCACAATTATGGTTCACTACAGCCTTGACCTCTTGGACTCAGGCTATCCTTTTGCCTCAGCCTCCCGAGTAGCTGGGACTACAGGCATATACCACCATGCCTGGCTAGTTTTTAAAATTAAAAAAAAATTTTTTGTAGAGACATGGTCTTGCTGTGTTATGTAGGCTGGTCTTGAACTCCCAGGCTCAAGCAATCTTCCAACCTTGGTCTACTAAATGCTGAGATTATAGGCATAAGCCACCATGCCCAGCCTCATACAATCTAGTTTTAGATACAATCTATCACAGAATCTAGTTTTAGAAGACTTACATCAGAGTTCCCTGTGTCTATCTGTAGTCAATTCCTGCTCTCAGTCCCAACTCCAGGCAACTTCTGATATGTTCTCTGTTATATATAGTTTTGCCTTTTCTAGATATTTCAGATAAACAGGTGCTTAAATATATAAAATGCACTTATGAACAATGCACCATCTTCTTCTCTTATTCCTTTTTTCCTCTCTTACCTAAGATACAAAAACACTTGTACATCTTAGTTTGTACAGATCCTGGCTTATTCAAATGACCTCACCTCTAGTTACTGAATAGGAAAATCTTGGCCAGGTGCAGTGGCTGATGCTTGTAATCCCAGCACTTTGGGAAGCTAACAGGAGAATTGCTTGAGTCCAGGAGTTCGAGATTAGCCTGGGCAATATAGTGAGACCCCCACCTCTATTAAGTAAATATATATAAAATTAAAAATAATAATAGAAGAAAATCTTGGCTCATTCTTAGGTCAGAAGATGATGTCATAAGCTAGGCTGGGCAAAGCAGACTCTGACTGGCTTAGTTCTGGAGGGGTTTGGATCATAACCCCAAAAAGACAATCCCAATCACCAAATCCCATAATCCCAAAAGCTGAAATCCTGCAAAATCAAAATCTCTAAAGTCTAAACCCTAAAGTCCAAAATCTCTAACATCTAAAATCCTGAAAATCACAGTCACAGAACCATTGCATCGTGTTAGGTGGAACTATAACCTTGTTAATGTCTTTATGCAGACGAAATGATTTTCAATTAAATCTCTAAATCACAATTACAGATTTGGAATTGGGGTGATCAGCCTTCTAAAAGTGAATTTCAAGGTATCACCAATAAGTTTGTTTTTTTTTCTATTCAGTCCAATGGGTGGAAAATTCAGATAAGTGGATTGTCCACATTATATGGCAATGATAAAAACTTCAGTTTAAAAATGCATCATGGCCAGGTGCAGTGGCTCAAGCCTGGAATCCCAGCACTTTGGGAGACCTAGGTAAGAGGATTGCCTGAGTCCAGGGGTTTAAGACCAGTCTGGGCAACTTGGTGAGACCTCATTTCTACAATAAATTAAAAAATTAGTCGGATGTGATGTTGTGTGCCTGTAGTTCCAGCAACTTGGAAGCCTGACGCAGAAGGATCTCCTGAGCCCAGCAGGTCGAGGCTGTGGTGGGCATGAGCATGTCACTGTACTCCTGCCTGCGAGACAGAGTAAGACTCCAACTCAGAAGAAATAAAATAAAATAAAAATGTATCATTTGCTGGGCACCGTGGCATGTGCCTGTAATCCCAGCTACTCAGGAGGCTGAGGTGGGAGGATCACTTGAGCCTAGAAGTTTGAGGCTGCAGTGAGCTATCACTGGGCCACTGCATTCCATCCTGGGTGACAGAATGAAACGCCTATCTCTAAAAATTAATTAAGTAATTAATAAAATAAAAATGCATCATTTTCCTGCATTGACATTCCTTCCAGCTGATGGTATTCCAGGAGGTTTTAATTAATTAAAGCTGCATTTGCCTGAAGAAGCCAGTGAAGTTACTGACTGGTTCAAAAATAATTATGTGCATGGTAGGATAAGGAGACACTTATACTCAGGATGATGTTGTTGCCATTTGATCATTAGTATTGTTTTCATCAGATTTGTGGTCTGCATATGCATGCTTGTGGACTGGATTTTCGAGTACCCAAAGCACGGCACAAAAGATGAGAAAATGTAATAGGAAATGCTCATGTCAGTGTATACAGAATCAGAAGAATTTCAAAAAGAGCAGGGCTTGAAGAAAATGAATAAGAAGATATTCTCCTAGGATGGCCACTCCCTAAAATTAAAAAAAACAAAACAAAAACACAACCCAGCTGTTCATCCTGATGCAAGATTTCAAAGTGTAGTTAATGATTGTGAAAATCGGTCATCTCTTATGAATTCTCTCCATGCAATTGCCCGTAATCTATTCCTGTAATTCACTTCTTCATACATCAAATTTTCTTTTTAGTTTTTAGCCTTCTTTCACTTTTTTCAGTTTTTTTTCACTGTTTTATTTATTTATTTTTAGTTAGATTCTCACTCTGATGCCCAGGCTGGAGTGCAGCAGCACACTCACGGCCACCGCAGCCTTAACCTACTGTGCTCCAGTGATCCTTCTGCCTCAGCCTTCTAAGTAGCTGGAACTATAGGCATGTGCCACCATGCCCAGCTAATTTATTTGATTTATTGTAGAGACAAGGTCTGAACAAGTTGTTCAGGCTTGTCTCAAACCCCTGGACTCAGGCTTCCCAAAGTGCGGGGATTACAGGCATCAGCCACCATGTCCGACTGCACTCAGGTTTATAACTGCAGTCATTTGAAATACCATGTCGGACAACCTAATTATTTTGATAAGATTGATCAGAAGCCATGTGGGTCACCACCATATCACCATCACACCAGCCTCCCAAAGAGCCGAGTTCTCAAAACATTTTGTTTTTCAAATGCAGATGTGTAAAAAGGACATATATATTTATATTTATTTAATATATTTATATATATCTAAATAGGGTGGGTGCAGTGGCTCACACCTGTAATCCCAGGCACTTTGGGAGGCTGAGGTGGGAGGATTGGTTAAGCCCAGGAGCTCAAGACTGGGCAACATAGTGAGACCTCATCTCTACAAAAAAATCAGAAAAATTAGCCAAATGTGGTGGTGCATGCCTGTAGTCCCAACTACTTGGGAGGTTGATGCGGGAGGATCACTTCAACTTCAGCCCAGAAGTTTGAGACTGCAGTGTACCATGATCATGCCATTGCACTTCCATCTGGGCAACAGAGTGAGATCTTGTCTCAAAAAGAAAAAGAGAATAAAGGTAAATAAATATCTTTTAAATAATTTAAAAATTATTTAAAATTATTTTTCACAGAATTTTATTTTGAGGATTTTGATCTTTAGGCTTTCAACATTCAGGATTATGGCTTTCAGGACTGTGTCTTTCAGGATTTTGATCAACTCTCGTTCTGAAGAAAACACCAACATCTGTGAGTAATCCTGCAGGTATATGAGGCTTGTGAGTATGTGCTGAGCTTCTGTTGGATAGATCTATTGCAGAGAGAGACTTAGTAGAACTGAGGAACTGTTATGGGCTTTTTTTAACTTTATTGAAGAATCTAAAATTAGAGATATTGTTCAGCTACTGGTTAGAATCCTTTAGAATCTGCTTTGTGTGGTCAGCTCATTAGAGCAAAGGCATACTGTGAGAGAGGTTCAAAAATGTGTGAAATGTGAGGTTGCATTATTGCAAGATGAATAAAATGTGGCTGGGTGGAGGGGAACCAATCATCAATTGCTAATATTTTTACTTAAACACAGCTCCATGGTCTAAACCTAGACCTTCTGAGGGATGGCCCAGGCCCTCTGATAATTACACAGTTTCCACTTTCCCCGGTAGCCTTTGTTGACCTTCCCTTTGAATTTCCAAGACACTTTATCTGTCTTTCATTCAACAGTTCTTTTAAGGAGGGCCAACCCATGGCTAACACTGCCTCAAAGTGCTTTCATTAACTCAGATAAAAAGCTCAGTTACTTTAACCTACTTCTCCCTGCCAACTCCAAAGGCAACACCAGGCTCAGATGTTACTAGAAGTTATGGGGCACTTTCCTATACAAAAGAATAAGAACACCAGCTTTTCTTAGAATACACCGAAACCTCTTTTTTTAGGTATTGTTCAAAGAGGCAGATAGGGAAATATTTTGGGGGTGAGGAACAGAGGGCGTGGAAATTTGGTTTGAAATTAAAGGGGGGAAATTGAGCCAAAATTCAATTGCGCTATTGTTTCTTTGTCAGTTCTGTAAGGATACAATAAATTTTACTGAAGACCTACAATGCTGCAGGCACAGTTTTAGATGCTGGCGGTACAGCAGTGAACAAAACAGACAAAAATCCCTGCTTCTCTTTCATGCCAGTGGGAGTTGACACAAATAAACACAATATACAAATGAGGTATGGGTGGTGTCCAGTGGCGCATGCTATGGAGAAAACAGAAGCAGGAAGGGGAACGGGGAGTTCTGGATGAAGGAGGAAGAGCAGTGACTGTGATTTAACTTCATTCAATTTAATTAAATTAATTAATTTATTTTTTAGTCAGTCTTAATCTGTTGCCCAGGCACAATCATGGCTCACTGCAGCCTCCACCTCCTGGGATCACACGTTCCTTCCACCTCAGCCTCTTGAGTAGCTGGGATTATGGACGTTTGCCACCACACCTGGCTAATTTTTTGTAGAGACGAGCTCTCACTATGTTACCCAGATTGGTGTTGAACTGCTGGGCTCAAGCAATTCCCTCGCCTTGGCCTTCCTAAGTGCTGGGATTATAGGTGTGAGCCACTGTGCCCAGCCTATTTTTTTTTTTTTTTTAAATTGGAGATGGGATTTCATTCTGTCATCTCAGTCCAGGATGGAGTGCAGTGACACAATCATAGCTTGCTGCAGCCTCAGCCTCCTGAGCTGAAATGATCTACTTGCCGCAGCCTCTCAAGTAACTGGGACTACAGGCACATGCTCCCATGCTCAGCCAATTCATTCAACTGGCAGGAGTACAGACAGTGAGCAAATAATTTTATTTTTTTAATTTTTAATTTTAAAGATGTGGGGTACAATTCAGGGCTAGGTATGCAAATGTGAGCAGATAATTTTATAAGCAATCATATATATGGGACTACCGAGAAAATGTACACACATTTTAAGAGATGTTATCTATGTGTTACTTTTTGAAGCTGAATTGGATTGTGGCAGCAATATGTAGCATGACATTCACTCAAAAGATGGCGTTAACCAAATGAATGCCAGGGTCACCATGTGACAAGCAGGACAAAGAAAATGGCAAACACATGGTTGTCATTCAAGGAATGCAAGACCATTTTGGAGTGGTATTTGAAATTTGAGAACACCGACAATGGAAGTACACCAACAATGGAGCTGTGACTATGGGACAGAACCTCAAACACGCCTAACAATTGCACACATTTGTGATAAGTTTGAGACGCATGATACTGTGTGTGATGTGAGCAAGGGAAGATCCAGGAGGCCTCATCCAGCAATAAGTCCTGCAGGGGTTCACCATAATCAGAAGTGTCTGGACCCTGATGGTAATCACTTTGGGCACTTCTTGTAATTGCAGAAGTCAAATGTGACTTGTATTCATCTTTGGCTATCAGTATATATTGAGTATTACAGTTTTAAAATAGGTTTTTTCCTTTATTAAAATGTGTGTACATTTTTTTGGCTCTCTCAGTGTATATATACATAAAACATCAGGTTGTGACAAGTGCTAAGGAGGTAAAGAAGGTCATGGGACTCTGGGTGACAGAAGTGAGGGGCTATTTCACATAGAACGGTATACTTATTTAGCTCTATAGTTTGTGTTGAGTTGATTATGGTCAAGGCTCTGTGCTGAGTTCTCAGGCATTCTTTATACAATCCCAGCCCTCAAGGGACTTCGAACTATAGGAGGCAGAATTCTAAGGTGGCCCCTAAGATTCCTACCTCCTGGTGTGTATGCCCTACATAATCTCCCAGACTTTTACTATTATATGATAATCAGTCCTGTGATGAGGTGATGTTCTATGGCACAGCTGCCTTTTTTTTTTTTTTTTTTTGAGTCAGAGTCTCACTCTGTCACCCAGGCTAGAGTGCAGTGGCACACTCACAGCCACTGCAGCTTCAACCTGCTGGGCTCAGATGAGCCTTCCACCTCAACCTTCCAAGTAGCTGGAACTATAGGCATGTGCCACCACAACTGGCCCATTTTTTGATTTACTGTAGAGACAAGGTCTTGCCAAGTTGCCCAGGCTGGTCTTGAACCCCTGGACTCAGACAATCCTCTTGCCTTTGTCTCCCAAAATGCTGGGATTATAGGCATGAGCCACCATGCCTGGCACAGTTGTCCTTCAGACAGGAGATTGGCTGGGCACAGTGGCTCACACCGGTAATCCTAGTACTTTAGGAAGCTGAGGTGGGAGGATTGCTTGAGCCTAGGGGGTCGAGACTGTGGTGAGCTGTGATGGTGCTACTGCACTCCAGCTTGGGTGACAGAGTAAGACCCCAACTCAAAAAACAAAAAACAAACAAACAAAAACAGGAGAGATTACTACTTTAGTGAGCTTGACTTAATCAGGTGAATCCCTTGTAAGGGACTAGGTTTATCTTAATGAAAAGATTAGAAACATGAGAGGGGTTTGATGCCAGGAAGTTTCTCTACTGCTAATTTTGAAAATGGAGATCTCAGGTCAGACGTAGTGGCTCATTCCTGTAATCCCAGCACTTTGGGAAGCTGAGGTGAGAGAATGGCCTGAATCCAGGGGTTCAAGACCAGCCTGGGCAACTTGGCAAGACCTCGTCTTTACAATAAATAAAAAAATTAGCCAGGTGTGGTAATGCATGCCTATAGTTCAGCTACTTGGAAGGCTGAAGCGGAAGGATCACTTGAGCCCAGCAGGTCGAGGCTACGGTGGCTGTACTCATGCCACTGCAGAGAGACTCCAACTAAAAAAAAAAAAAAAAAAAACGGAAAAGGAGATCTCCACAGGACAAGGACCTGAAAGCGGCCTCTAGGAGTCATAGCCACCCCCAGTCAACAGTCACTAAGAAGACAGGGACCTCAGTTCTACAACTAAAAGGAACTGAATTCTCCCCAACAAAACTGCATGAGCTTGGAAGTGGATTCTCCCTTAGCTGAGTCTCCAGACAAGAATTCAACTCAGTTGGCACTTGAGCAAACAACTCAGGCATGTTATGGTTGGACTTCAGACCTACAGAGCTTGAGATAATGAATAAATGTTGTTTTCAGCCAGTAAATTTATGGTATTCTTTTGTTGGGCAATAGAAAACTCATATAGACTCTAATAAGAAGATATAAAAAATATATCACCAGTCGTAATACAAAGGTCAAGGGGTGGAACCATTTTTGCTTTTTGAATAACAAAATGGGGAAGATGAGGTGGCAGGCACAAACAAAAACTAGTTTTAAATGACCACATCTGATTTCTCTACTCATAACTTTACTATCTTGTAATTGTCTCACTTGGAACTCTTCCAGGAGTGCCCACTGTTTATGGGAGACTCCACACTCTTGAACCTGCATTCCAAACTCATCTCTTTATTGTCTTTCAGACTAACTAAATGTTGAATGTAGCGATCCACTGTCCTTGGCATGTTCCAGAATACCTTCTCCTCCATCTCTTCACGCCACTCCTCCAGACTTTGCGGTCATAGCCATAAAGCTATTTTCACTGAAGAGTGACAAATTGTGTATTTAATATTACTATAGCTTTTGAAGGAACTCATACTTGTAACTACACCTTGCTCAGCTTGCCCAGGTTTAGGGAGAATACAGTGACCTTATTTTACTTTTTTTTTTTTTTTTTTGAGTTGGAGTCTCACTCTGTCGCCCAGACTGGAATGCAGTGGCCGCTCCCGGCCACCGCAGCCTCGACCTGCTGGGCTCCGGCGATCCTTCCACCTCAGCTTTCCGAGTAGCTGGAACCACAGGCATGTGACACTATGCCTGGCTAATTTTTTTGATTTATTGTAGAGACGAGGTCTCACCATGTTGCTCAGGCTGGTCTTGAACCCCTGAGCTCAGGCAATCCTCTCACCTCCGCCTTCCAAAGTGTTGTGATTACAGGCTTGAGTCACTGCACCTGGTGCCATATTTTACTGTTGAATAAAGTAGTGTTCTGTGAGTTTTCAATTTGGAAGATTATATGCAACCTTAGGCTAGTTGAAATTTTCTCTAGAGTTAGTAGTAAGTATAAATAAAATTAGAAGATTCTGAGACAATAATATTAGTACTTCCAATCTTATTAATTTACTATTATGAATTTGTGGTAGGAAGCCTCTCAGGCAACCTCCAATTATCTCTACCTCCTAGCTCATAGTTTGTAATTTCCTCCTCTTTGGATAGGCTGGACTTATTGACTCACTTTTTTTTTTTTTTTTTTTTTTGAGTTGGAGTCTCACTCTGTTGCCCAGACTGGAGCGCAGTGGCACGCTCCCGGCCACCGCAGCCTCGACCTGCTGGGCTCCGGCGATCCTACCGCTTCAGCCTTCTAAGTAGCTGGAACTACAGGCGCGCGCTACCACACCGGCTAATTTTTTGATTTATTGTAGAGATGAGATCTCACCAAGTTGCCCAGGTGGGTCTCGAGCCCTCGGGCTCAGGCAATCCACTCACCTCAGCCTCCCAAGGCTTGACTCACTTCTAAGGAATAAAGTACAGTAGCACTGATGGGACATCACTGTACAATTAAGTTCTAAAAAGACTGTTGCTTCTGTCTTGCTATGCTTTCTCTTGAATTGCTCCCCCTGAGGGAATCCAGCTGCTGTCTTGTGAGGCATCTGCATCAAGAAGTCAATCTGGTGAGGGACTTAGATCTGCTAAGTGAGGCTGGAAGTGGCCATCCTTATTACTGCCACTCCTGCCCTGACTACAGTTGAGCCTTCAGATAAGACCCTATGGCCCTCTGACAGCTTGCCTACAGTCACATGAGAGTCCTTAAGCTAGAAGCACCCAACTAAGCTTCTCCTCAATTCCTAACCCATGTAAACTGTGAAACAATACATATTTGTTGTTTTAAGCCAACAGATTTGCGGGAAATATGTTATAGAACAATAGACAACTATTGCCGAAACTCTATGTTTCAAACATCAAAATGAAAAGATACACGTTTAAAAATGCATTCTATCACTAACAACAATGTTTCTTTTCTTTTTTTTTTTTTTTGAGTTGGAGTCTCACTCT
>NW_007246491.1:128425-137639 GCF_000164805.1 Carlito syrichta
GCTGATTTTTTGATTTATTGTAGAGATGAGGTCTCGCTGCCCAGGCGGGTCTTGAACCCGCGGGCTCAGGCAATCCACTCACCTCAGCCTCCCAAAGGCACGGGATTACAGGCTGAGCCACCGAGCCTGGCTAACAATGTTTCTTTAATGTCAAGAAGTTTAGGAATTTAAATGAAAAGGGGAGGAATTAAAGACATTTTAAATTAGGAAATATGAGATTTCTAGAGATTATCACCTTAGGAGCTTCCATTAAAGGTAGAGTGCTGTTATCTGTATAGCATCTGGCATATTGTCAATTCATTACGCCTATATCAAACTGCAGGGATATTGCAAATTTTCAAACTATCAGAGGAAGAAAGCTATAAACAAGACACTAAAATGAGAATTTTTCCGTCTCCATTTCAAAAGAGCTCTCCAAAGCTGAGAACAATACAGCTTCTAGTATTCTCCAGATGATACAGGCAGATGTTGGTCCAGCCATGCAGGCAATGTTAAGAGAATCAGAGACCGGGCTCGGAGGCTCAGCCTGTAATCCCAGCACTTTGGGAGGCCGAGGCGAGTGGATTGCCTAAGCCCGCGGATTCAAGACCCACTTGGGCAAGTTGGTGAGACCGCATCTCTACAATAAATCAAAAACTAGCCAGGAGTGGTAGCATGCCCCTTTAGTTCCGGCTACTTGGAAGGCTGAGGCAGGAGGATCACCTGAGCCCAGCAGGTCGAGGCTGCGGTAGCCAAAATGTGCCACGGCATTCTACTCTGGGTGACAGAGACTCCAACTCAAAAAAAAAAAAAAAAAAGAAAAAGAAAAAAAAAGAATTAGAACCCAGTTGTGCTTGCGTTGGCTGAATACCCACACCGACTTTTTCAAGACTGAATTTGAATCATTGATACTAGAAAGGGAATGTCTTTGTGAGAATTTTTGATGGGTTGGGTATCCCAACCCCAGAAGGAGAAAGAGAGGATGTACTTCAAGTGGAGTTTAAAGAGAATCACTTGCAGAACTTGGGGTCTGGGGACATGAGGACTGGTGTCTGGCTCTTGTCGAGGGACATCTAGAGGTGAGAGACATGGCAGGAGCTACTCCCGCCTTGCAGCGGAGTGAAGACAGGGTGCCTTGAGGCTCAGCTCCATCTCCACTGCATTTTACTGTGAACTGGATGTGAAGACAGTTGGCCTGGGATTTACTTAGACATGATTCTTCCCAGGATGCCTGCCTTGAAGAACAACGTGACCTCGGCAGTGGGGTGGACATGGGAAGCCCCAGGGGTCATAAGCAACCAAGAAAGTTACCTTGTCTCCATCGAAGAGTGGGTGGGCAGATTCCTGAGGAGCCTGCCAAAGGGCATCAAGAGGAAAAGCCCCTGGCACCCAGAGGATATAGGCAGCAGAATCTCAGCAATCCAACTGAGACCTGAATCCCCTCTCTCCAGGGCCCATCCCTGGAGGAGTTACAGACTGCAGCTTATAAGCGGGAAGCAGGGGATTGGGAAAAGATAGAAGAAACTGGCTCTAACCTCAACTCTGCCTCCCAGCATGGCCAGGTCCAAACTGGAGAAGGGAAGAAATCATAACTGGATAAAATCTTCAGTTCTGATTTTTATCCTGGACTTGATTGGAATTACATGATTATGAAAAAGATTATATATTTTAATACCAAAACAAGGGACTTTTCATTTATTTTCCAAGAATGACTAGAAAAAGCCATGGAACATGCCTATGATTCTATCCTGGGGCAAGGAAGAATTAGACCATGGAGCAATTTGAAGGGACAGTGGAAGAAAAAAAATAGGTCATCTTGTGCTTATAAATCCAGCTAAGTTCAGCTCATTCAACAAAATGATTACAAGTGTTTATGGAAAGAAGGAAGGGAGGCGTCCTGCTTCAGGAACCCGCCTCTAGCTGCAGAGAATAATGGATCACAAAAGATAAAGATTTTCCCAGTGAAGAGCTCTGGAAATCTTTCACTTGACTAGAAACGATGCCGGCACCAAGGTTCAGGCCAACACAGAACACTGTAAACAGCAATTCTCTGGCCTCACTCAACAGTTGCTAAGGAAATTCATCTCCTTGAGTAATGAGAAGAATTCTAGCTTCTAGGTGAGCTTCTTTCTACGTAGTCCAAAACCTTATAGGTCTAAAACCTACATCAGTGTATTCAATAGTGTTTCCACAAAGTATGGCATCCATAGACTATGAATAGGCATTACCAAGGAAAAAAGTGTTCGTGGTCAAAAAGCTTGGAAAATGCTGTCAAATAAAACTAAACAATTGTCTTCTCTGCAGGACTTATCAAAGCCTTTAATATGCTAAGGTATGTTGGTCCTGCTTCTACAGGAGAAGATCACATGGTACATTGTCTGTGGCTTGTTTTATGACAGAACATTTTTCTTCATTCCTAGGAATACACCTTGGGAAACCTGGTTTAGAGAGTTGTACCCAGGAATGGCACTGATCAGATGACCCTCAGCAGCAGGAGGGTGACACAGTCCTGAGGTATCAGAGCAACAGTTGAGTCAGGCCACCCTCCTTGGTTTTTGGGCCAGCCCCCCATGAGGTATCTGATTTTCTCATTCAGCCTTTGACATTGTCCTATCAGTCTCCCTCTGGTTCCATGATATGCCTTTGATTTTGTCCCTTACCATATACCTACCCAAGCGTCATGGACTGTTGCTGGTCCAAACCTAACCCATTGTGGCCTGGAAATCTACCCTACTGCTGGGGCTTTCAGAGCTTTGAGTGAAGGAGAAATTTCATCTCCCCTAACATTATGTGTCTGTGTAAGACATAGGGCTAGAAACTTAAGCTCTAAGAGATAACCTAAGATTTTGTATTAAGTTCTTATTTAAATACTTCCTTGGCTCCCCTTGTTCTTACTTCACACTCTATCCAGTCCTGATGACCTCCTAAGTCTCATTTTTTTCTTCTTTCTACTCTATTTTCTGAGCTCCAGACACATTAACCTCTTTCGATGCCTTCAAAGCACTTACTCTTCCTCCCTTCTCCCCCCTCCTTTTCTTCCCCCTTTCTCACCCCTAAGGGTATCTGTGGCTCTCCCTCTTTTGGATCATGCTTCTCCCTCATCTCCTTTTATTTATTTATTTAGAGCCGGTCACCCAGGTTGGAGTGCAGTAGCTCAATCATGCCTCAATTAAACCTCGAACTCCTGGGCTCAAGTGATCCTTCTACTTCAGCCTCCCTAGGAACTAGGATTGCTGGTGTGTGCTGCCACACCTGGCTCATTTTTACAATTTTTTTGAGATAGAATCTTGCTCTGTTTCCCAGGCTAGTCTTGAACTTCCAGCGCAAGTGATCCTCCCACCTCAGCCTCCCTCCTCTTTACTTGGACATCTCTTCCTTGTTCTTCAAGTCTCTCCTTGCCCCATCTTCACCAAATTAGGTGCCCCTCTTTTGTGTGACTATCCACCCTGTGGCCTCAACTCTCGACCCTCTGAATTATGATTGCTTGTGTGTATCTTGTCTGTATCTTTCTCTGGACTATAAGCTCCCTGAAGGCAGGAATCATGTCTTATTCATTGCTGCATTGTGTCTGGCACATAGTAGGCACACAGTAAAAAAAAGAATGCGTAATCATGTGATAGGATGTATGTAAGCAGAGGGCAACTATCGTAGCCAGTTTTGGCTGCTCTGACAAATTACCAGAGACTCAGTAAACAACGAAATTTATTTCTTGCAGTTATGGAAGTTTAGAAGTCCAAAGATCAGGGGCAGCAGATTCAGTGTCTGGTGAGGACTTGCTCCTTGTTGATGGTACATCCTTGCTGTCTTCATGTGGTAAAATATGCTGACAAACTTTCTGGGGTTTATTATTTTTTTAATATGTTTTATTTTATTTGAGTTGGAGTCTCACTCTGTCGCCCAGGCTGGAGTGCAGTGGCATGCACATGGCTACCCCAGCGTCAACCTGCTGGGCTCCAGCAATCCTTCTACCTCAGCCTTCCAGGTACCTAGAACTACAGGGGCATCCTACCACACCTGGCTAATTTTTTATTTATTGTAGAGATGAGGTCTTGTCAAGTTGCCCAGACTGGTCTCGAACCTGTGGGTTCAGGCAATCCACTCACCTTGGCCTCCCAAAGTGTTGGGATTTCAGGCTGAGCCACTGAGCCTGGCCTCTAGGGTTTATTCATACCTGATCACCTTCCAAAGGGCTCACCTCCTAATACCATCACCCTGGGGGTATTTCAACATATGTATTTGGAGGGGTAACAAACATACAGATCATAGCAGCAACTTTATTCTTTTAAAAATTTCTTCCTGTTAAAAGTTGCCTGTGGAAGTATCCTTCCCTATTTCTAAGTGAAGTTTACAGAAAATTATATAATGTTTTCTCTTGTTTGAGTAATAAAAAGTTTACATGTCATAGGCATAGAATTCCATCCAGTCTAATGCAACCCAGTATCAAAACTTTAAAATTATGAAGTGTTATAACTTCTCCTATTCTCCACTGAGGTCTTTCTGAACTTGGGAAATAAAGAGGCATGGTTGAATTTTCTGTCCTTTCTCCAAGTCTAAGGAGATGATGTTTCTGAACCACTTCCCACTCCCCAAAGATCAGGCCTAGATGCAGAAAGGAGATTAGTAGAAAAGGCCATGGTGCCATTGGAGACCCAACCCCCCACTGCACAATATGTTCATGTAACAAACACGTATGTGTGCTTCCTGAATCTGAAATGAAAGTGGAAAAAGAAAAGGCCAATGTTTTAAGTGACTGATTAAAATGTAGCCTGGCATTGATGCCTCTTTAGAGTGGTACATGTCTAAAGCTATAGTTATGAGGACTTTTCCAGGTTCCTTTGAGATCTCCCTACTGACAACCTCTAACATTATATGTCATCTTTTTTGCACAATAAATTACTCCAAAACTTAGTGCCTTATGTTTAAAACTGCAAAGATTCTTTATCTCACAGGTTCTGTAGATCAGGAATCCAGTTGTCACTTAACTGGATGATTCTGCAATTATGAGGTTGTAGCCAAATGTCAACAGGGGCTGCGGTCATCTGAAGGCTAGACTGGGGCTGGAGGATCTGTTACTAAGGTGGTTTTCTCACAGTTAGTTGTGTTTGGCAAGAGGTGTTAGCTCCTCACCACATGGACCTCTGTATATGATTGTTTCCCTCAAGTGAAAGATCCAAGAGAGAAAGGAGGAAGTCATAATGCCTTTTTATGACCTGGTCTCAGAATTTCACACCATCACTTCTATTGGCCATTATCTTAGTCTGCTTGAGCTGCCATAATAAAATGTCATTGGTGAGTAGCTTAACAGATATTTATTTTCTCACAATTTTGGAGGCTGGGAATCCAAGATCAAGGTGCCAACATGATTGGTTGCTGGCAAGAATCGTCATCCAGGCTTATAGATGGACTTCTCACTCTGTCCTCACATGGTGAAAAGAGAGAGAAAGGCAAGTCTCTGGTGTGTCTTCTTCTTCTTTTTTTTTTTTTTTGAGTTGGAGTCTCACTTTGTCGCCCAGACTGGAGTGCAGTGGCCACTCCCGGCCACCACAGCCTCGACCTGCTGGGCTCCGGCGATCCTTCCGCCTCAGCCTTCTGAGTAGCCGGAATTACAGGCATGCACTATCACGCCCAACTGATTTTTTGATTTATTGTAGAGATGAGGTCTTGCTGCCCAGGCAGGTCTCGAACCCGCGGGCTCAGGCAATCCACTCACCTCAGCCTCCCAAAGGCGCAGGATTACAAACTGAGCCACTGAGCCCGCCTTGGTGTGTCTTCTTATAAAAACACTAATCCCATCATGGGAACCTCACCCTAATGACCTCATTTAAACCTAATTGCCTCAGAAATGTCCCATCTCCAAATACCATCACATTGGAAGTGAGGGCTTCAACATATGAATTTATGGGGGACACAATTCAGTTTCTACCAGATATATAAACAAATCTTGATACTATGATATGGTAGGAGACTGCATGGAGGTGTGACTATCAGGAGGCGGGGATCATTGAGGGCTATCTTGGAGGTTGGCAAAGCCTGTCATCCCATCTAAGCCCCTGGGTTTCACTGTTGGAGGCTTTGTCTTCCCGAGTCACTTCATGGTGGGATCCATTATTGCCAGCTCAGGCATCTTTTCCCTGGAGTGGTTGCAAATGCATTTCACTCCCAGTACAGTCAGCATCAACTAGACTCTTGCCTTTTAGCGTTCTTGGAGTGTGCGTGTGCATGCGTGTGCACGTGTGTGTGTGTGTGTGTGTGTGTGTGTTGAGTCAGTCTTACTCTATTGCCCAGGCTGGAGTACAGTGGCACTCTCACGGCCACCACAGCCTTGACCTGCTGGGCTCAGGTGATCCTTCTGCCTCAAGTAGCTGGGACCACAGGTGTGTACCACCACACCTGGCTAATTTTTTGATTTATTCTAGAGACAAGGTCTTGCCAAGCTGTCCAGGCTGGTCTTGAACCCTTGGGCTCAGGCAATTCTCTTGCCTCTGCCTCCCAAAGTGCTGGGATTACAGGCATGAGCCACTGTTCCTGGCTCAGGTTTGTTTTAGAAAACAGTCCCTGTGATCTCTAATTCCATTGAAAATTGTCCAAGTTCTTTGAGTGCTCCTCTTGAATGCTCATTCTAGCTTAGTTTAAGGTAAAAAAAAGAGAGCCCCTTTGCCTTCCCCTTTGGATGGGGGTATTGAAAATTTACTGTACACTGAAAATTTCTCCCAAATATCCCACTTCCCCCAGCCTCATCTACTCTGAATCTTTTGTAACATGGGGGTGGACTAATACCAGTTTTTAGATCCTTCCACATACCTTGCAGAGGTGTCTGGAGCAGATGATTTTGGGGTCCCCTTGGCTATCTTGGCAGCTTGCTTTTATGACTCTGAGATTCCAGTTTTCATTCTATGTAGTGACTCAGTTTCTGTTAAATGAAGCCCATTTCATTCACAGTTGATTTTTGTTGTGTAATGTACATTTAATGACAATTAATATGGGTGGCTATAAAAATAATAGCTACTATGTATTGAGTGTTTAATATGTACCAGTCATCTGACACAAGCATTCTTTCATTATTAAAAATAGGTATTACCGTTCCTGTGCTACAGAAGAGGAAAGTGAGCTTAGAAAGCATAAATAACTCATCAGAAGGCACACACTCAGTGGATGTCTAGATCCAACTGCTTTTGCTCATATGCACTGGGTTATATTGCCTGTTTGTAGAAGAAGGATCATTTCAGTGTCCGAGGTGTTATTTACAAGCCTTGTTACAATAATCTTCCCACAGTCTGACTTCTTAGGTATCCAGTCTAATTTCCACTGGGCCTTGAGCTTCTACTAATTTTAGAGTTAACATGCTGGCCAAAGTACAAACAGCAATAGTCAAAAGACCTTGGTGAAATAATTTCTTTGGAAAAAAACTGCTGAAAAATAGCTTGCTGATTTTTCACCATATGGAAATGGTCGATGAACTCTCTGTGGTAAACGCAGCTATATTCTTTTGGCCTGAAGACTATGATTTCTTCCCTCCTTGCTGTTGCTCATGCTATTTCCTCTGTCACCCTTCTTTATCCAATTACTCCTACTCACTCTTAAGACTTTGTGTAGAAATAACTTCCCCCAGGAAGCCATCCCTGCCCTCTCCCACTTCTCAGTCCTGGGTTGGGTGACTGTGATTAGATACCACTCCTTAGTGCTCCCTAAAAGTGTTGTGCATCTATCTATCACTATTAAAGCAGACTGTCTAGTGATCTGCCTCCCCCACTGTGATTTTTTTTGGAGTCTTACTCTGTTGCCCAGCCTGGAGTGCAGTGGGGCATGTTCACTGCTGGGCTCAGGCATTTGCCACCATGCCTGGCTAATTTTTTGATTTATTGTACAGATGAGGTCTCGCCAAGTTGCCCGGGGTTGGTCTCAAACCCGTGGGCTCAAGCAATCCTTTCACCTCGGCCTCCTAAACTGCTGTGATTATAGGCATGAGCCACTGCGTTCGGCTGCTTTATTCATCTTTAACCTTTGTACATCACAGCAGTTTACTAAACCCTTGTTGGATGACTGACTGACTCACTGCCTCATAGAACATGGGGCTTCTTTTCCTAAGAATCTTGACCGCTTGGGCCTCCTCTAGGTGAAGGATGTAAAGAAAGAGGCATTGGCTGCACAAATAGCTCAGAAGGTAGAACTCCTGGAGAATGAAAATAACACTGGTCAGAGCCCAACTGTGTTCTGAAAGAGAACATTTAATATCAGACCACACCCTTGGACTAGGCTAGTTCTTCCTTATTGGAGGGTGTGTCACCCCCTTGTGTCAGTTGTCACAGCCCATTAAGGGAGGTGTTATTTGCTTTTAGTTTAAATGAGGAAAGAAGCAAGTGCCCTGAGGTTCTCTGGGCCTCTTAAGAGCATAGGACTATCATTATAGATGGCTTGGTATAATGGACTTGGAATACAGGGCCTGAAGATAAATACTGTGTTGGCTTTCATCAGCTCAACAGCCTCTAGGCCTTAGTGACAGACACAAAAGTGGACAGATTCTGGGAGTTGGCATAGTGACAGGCTTTCAGTTAGAACTTGATTCAAATTCCACTTTTTTGGAGTTTCTAAACAAGTCATTTAACTTTGCTCAATCTCCTATTGATCAACTTTGAAGTAGAGATTATAATATACTTCATTTTGTAGTATTGCTGTCAAGTTTGTAGTATTGCTGACATAATAATTTATAATCAAGGAGGCTAAGGGAGATTATCAGTAAATGTTTTCTCTTTTGTTTAGCTCAAGTTCATTCACTCAAGTTCATCTCTGGCAACCTTCCTTTGAAGATTGGTTCTTAGTCCTCAGTGGTTAAGAACCAGTTGGGATCCTTGTTAAAAGGCATCTTCCTGGTCCCACCCTCAGAGATTCTGGTGAAATGGGTCTGGTTATAGCCTAGGGAGTTTCGTTTTTAACTATCTTAGGCAACTCTGAGTCATGTGGACTATTATTCACATTTCTGGAAACATGATTTTAAAACTGCAAAAGTCTTTCTTTAGGTTAGCACGTAGGCTCTTTTCCTTTCATCAGCAATAGCCCCAAAATAAGCCTCTTTAAGCCAAAATATTTAATTACATACTCTGTCCTGAGAAATGGGAAGAAAAAGAGAGTAAGCTGAGGAGGTAGGGAGGGTGGTAGAGGATGGGGAAAGTTGATATCTTTCGTTACTTTTTTTTTTTTTGAGTTGGGGTCTCACTCTGTTGCCCAGACTGGAGTGCAG
>NW_007246491.1:137799-156591 GCF_000164805.1 Carlito syrichta
ATCCACTCCCCTCAGCCTCCCAAAGGTGCGGGATTATAGGCTGAGCCATCGAACCCGGCTTCTTTCCTTTTTTTTTTTTTTGAGTCAGAGTCTCACTCTGTTACCCAGGTTGGAATGCAGTGGCATGCTCACGGCCACCACAGCCTCGACATGCTGGGCTCAGGCGGTCCTTCTGCCTCAACCTTCCATAAAATAAAATTTTTTAATTTATTGCAGAGATGAGGTCTCACCTTCTTGCCCAGGCTGGTCTTGAATTCATGGGCTCAGGCAATCCTCTCACCTCAGCCTCCCAAAGTGCTGGAATTATAGGCAAGAGCCACCGCAGCCAGCTTAGTTGATGTCTTTCATTGACCTTCAGAACATGCTGTTGCTGCCCATACTTCCTGGGGAGTGGGGAACAGGGAGAAATGGAGAAATGGAGCAGATGACTTATAACGGAAGTGGGGCTGCAGTGGGGGAACTGATGGGGTTGGAGAGCTTCCAGTTTATGGCAAGTCAGCTCTTTAAAGTACGAATTTATCATCTTACTTTAAGGGCTGTAAATTTCCTCTATGTCAGAGCCCTTCAAATTTAAGCATCAGTATTAATATGTATCCCTAAGCCAAACATAAGAGATGTTGCTATTATCAGTGATTTTGGATTGCTCAGTCCCTGTGGCCTTCATTAGAGTGGGAAATTCTCTTGCCACAGCCCTCTGAGGCCTGCTGTCTCACCTTCCCAGGCTCTCCATAGGACATTTTGCCGAAGAACACCTGGCAGAAGCTCCCAAAAAGGTGGTAACTAATCAGACATAAGCTATTCCTGAAATTTCTCTCCTAGTTCTTATTTTCCATCCTTCTTCCTCTTTTTAATTGTTATTAAAATCCATAATTGCATTTTATTATTCTTTTATTAATTTATTTATTCATTATAAAGATGTGGGGTACAATTCAGGGTTAGGCATACAAACATTATCATGCAGGTACCCTTGTTGATGAGATATGCCCCTCCCTTCCCTAGCAATTTCCCCCAACTGCCAGCCCCACCCCCTCTTCCCCTGACAGTTTTCTGCTACTGCCAAACGCTTTCTTATAGTATAATAATTTTTCAAGTTCTGCTTATGAGTGAGAACATAATGGTACTCCGTTCTTTGTTTCTGTGATAGATCACTGAGTGTGATTGACTCCAAATCTATCCAATTTGCTGCAGAGTCCATATATTTTTCCTTTTTTATGGCTGCATAATATTCCATTGTGTATATGTACCACTTTTTTTTATCCAGTCCAGCTTCGATGAGCAACACAGTTGGTTCCATGTTTTTGCTATTGTGAATATAGCTGCAACAAACATACTTGTGCAGGTATCTTTTTTGTAGAATGATTTGAGTTCCTCTGGGTATATTCCCAATAGGGGAATTGCTGGGTCATATGGAAGGTCAATTTCTAGTTCCTTCAGAAATCATCACACTGTCTTCCAAAGAGGCTGTACTAGATTGCATTCCCACCAGCAGTGTGGAAGTGTTCCTTTTTCTCCACATCCTCGCCAGCATCTCTTGTTTGTTTTATTAATGATGGCCATTCTTACAGGGGTTAGGTGGTATCTCAGTGTTTTGATTTGCATTTCTCTGATGATGAGTGAGACTGAGCACTTTTTCATGTGTCTGTTGGCTGCCCCTATATCTTCTTTTGAGAAGTGTCTATTCATGTCTTTTGCCCACTTTTAAAGGGGCTGTTTGTTTTTTTCCTTTCAGCACATTTGAGTTCCTTGTAGATCCTAGATGTTAGGCCTTTGTCAGATATTTTGGCAAATATTTTTTCCCATTCTTTGGGCTGTCTCCCTGCTCTCTTGATGATTTCTTTGGATTTGCAGAAGCTTGTCAGTTTGATGAGGTCCCACTTGTCTCTCTTATCTCTTATGGCCAGTGCACTTCGGGTTTTGATCAGAAATCAGTTGCTAGTTCCAACTTCCATAAGAGTGTTTCCTGCATTTTCTAAGGTTCTTACAGTTTGAGGTTTTACGTTTAGGTCTTTGATTCATTTAGAGTTAATTTTTGTATATGGTGATAGGTAGAGATCTTGTTTCAATCTTCTGCATGTATTCAGCCAGTTTTTCCAGGACCATTTAATGAATAGGTTCTCCTCTCCCCAGTGGTTGTTGTTGGAGGCTTTGTCAAAGATGAGTTGGTTGAGAAATTGAGACTTTGCTTCTGGAATCTCTATCCTGTTCCATTGGTCTATGTGCTTGTTCTTGTACCAATACCAGGCTGTTTTGATTACTGTAGCCTTATAGTAAAGTTTGAAGTCTAGAAGTGTGATACCTCCTTCTTTGTTTCTGTTGCTAAGGATTGTTTTGGCTATTTGTGTTTGTTTATGTTTCCATGTAAGTTTCTGTATTGTCATTTCCAGGTCTGAGAAGAATGATGTTGGTTATTGTTTATTTTTTTTAGAGACAGGATCTTACACTATTGCCTAGGCTGAAAGTGCAGTGGCATGATCATAGCTCACAGTAACCTCACACTCCTGGTTTAAGGGATACTCCTGCCTCTGCCTCCTAAGTAGCTGGGACTACAGGTGCACACCACCATGCCTAGCCAATTTTCATTTTTTTTTTTTTTGTAGAGATGGGGGTCTCACTATGTTGCCCAGGTTGGTCTCAAACTCCTGGGCTCAAAGCTATTCTCCCGCTTCAGGTTCCCAAAGTGCTGGGATTACAAGTGTGAGCCACTGAGCCCGGCCTCTGAATATTTATTGAGTCCCAACAGACAGAAAAACAGTGGTCTTGGTCAAGATAATTTTAACTCAGTCCCTACCCTCAAGGGTTTACAATCCAATCTTTGATTTTTTTTTTCCTCCTTGGCATTGCTATTGAGCTCTTTGAACCAAATTTTGCATCTTTTGCTTGACTCACTCACTGGAGAGTCAGAATTCTGATTACAGGTGTTCTAAAGCAGTGATTTCAACAGGGGATGATTCTGCCCCCACTCAGAAATGTCTACAGACATATTTGTCTGTCAAAACTGGTAAGTTTTACTGGAATCTAGTGGGTAGAGATCAGAAATGTTGCTAAACACCCTGTGGTGCATGGAACAGCCCCCACCACAAAGATTCAAATTACCAATCGTACCAAGGTTGAGAAACCCAGGTCTAAAGGTTCCATTCCCAGGTTAAGCACCTCCTCTCCTTCAACTAAGTCCTCTGTCCACATGCTGTTGACTCACATGCCTTTGCTTACTTTGCAGTTAGTATACCACAGCGCCAGGATGAGGTTTCTCAAAGCCAGGTGCGTGGTGGGTTCTCAGGAATACTTGGAAACTCACAGAGTTCATCTGGCTCCATCACATCTGGCCTCACACAGAAGGCTTTGCCACATTCACTGGACCGGTGGAACAGCTGGAAGTACTGGTTCATGCCTGAAACTGACAAGTGACACAAATGGGCAACTCCTATAAGCTTTAACTTTCAAATCCAAATGAATTAAAGAGAAAAAAACAAACCAAAAAGGACTGTCTTGATAAACTCCAGTCTATCTTACATAAATATCTCTGCTTCCTCTATCCAGTTGGACAAAATATCCATGAGTTAGGTATTTTTCCCATTCTTTCCTCAAATTATTCACATCTTTCATTTCCATAGTATAGTGACAAATTTTATTTTTAGTTGTGGTTAAAAAAAAACCCCACAAACCATAAAAGTTATCATCTTAACCATTTAAAATTGTACAGTTCAGTAAAGTATATTCATATTGCTGTGCAAAAGATTTCTAGAACTTTTTCATCTTGCAAGACTGAAACTCTATATACACTGAACACCAACTCCCCATGGAGATATACTTTAAACAAAAATTTTATGGCATTTTTCTGATTATAAAATGAAGAGGTTCACAGAAATAAACACCATCACTTACCACTGATAATGTCTGAGTGGTAGATTACATTTAGGGGTGCATTCTATTTTTACTGCTGTTTCTATTAATAGAGAATATTAATATAATAGATATTTGTTTTTCAAAGTTTTACAAAATACCATGAAAGTGCTGTTTTCTAACCTACCTCTTAAAAGTTACAGTGATATTTTCCCATGTCACTAAATATGACTTAAATGGCCATATAATATATTCTTATTATTTAACCATTCCCCTATTCTAGGTGTTTAAATTTCATTCAGTTATTTCACTATTATAAATAATGCCAAAAAATTTATTTGTACATAAATCTTTGGATTTACTTTTGATTATTTGTTTAGGATACATTTTTAGAAATAGCACTATTGGGTCAAAGAGTCTCTACTTCAAGGTTTTTGATGCACATTGTTAAACAGTCTTGACCTCTTGGACTCAGGTGATCCTCCCACCTCGGCCTCCCTGTAGCTGGGACTGCAGGCATGCACCACCACACCTGGAAAATTGTTGAATTTTTTGAATTAGTAATTATTGCTCTCTAAAGAAACACAATTTGTTATTTTTGGAGTGCTTTCCCACCTTTGCCTGCTTCCACCTAGCCACTGGCTTAGAAGGCAAGGGGTATGAATTCTCAGCTCTGCATCTGTTCAACAAATGTTTTTTTCAAAAATCATGGTAAAAAACATATAACACAAATTTACAGCCTTAACCATTTTTTCTTGTATATTTCAGTGGCATAAAGACATTCACTTTATTGCACATATATCACTGCCATCCATCCACAGAGCTCTTGTTGTCTCGCAAAACTGAAACACCATACCTATTAAACAATAACTCCCAATTCTCCTCTTCCTTCAGCCCCTTGAAACCACCATTCTACTTTCTCTATGAATTTGACTACTTTAGGTGTCATATCCTATTTGTCTTTTTATGACTGACTTATTTCACTTAGCATAAATTTTTTTTTAATCAGCGTCTCACTCTGTCGCCCACGCTAGAGTGCAGTGGCACACTCACCGCAGCCTCGGCCTGCTGGACTCAGGCCATCCTTCCACTTCAGCCTTCCAAGTAGCTGGAACCACAGGTGAGTGCCACCATGCCCAGCTAATTTGTTGATTAATTGTAGAGACAAGAGTTTGCCAAGTTGCCCAGGCTGGTCTCGAACCCCTGGACTCAGGTAATACTCTAGCCTCCACCTCCTAAAGCGCTGGGATTATAGGTGTTGAACCACTGCACCCGGCTAGCATAATGTTGTCAAAGTGCATCCATATTGTAGTATATGCTAGAACTTCTTCCCCTTAAAGCTGAATAATATTCCTTTGTAATGGGTATACCACATATTTTATGTATCCATTCATTCATCAATGGATATGAGTTGTTTTCACGTCTTGGCTATTATGAATAATGCTGCTATGAACATGGGTGTACAGATATCTCTTTGAGAACATACTTTCAATTTTTCAAGGTAAAAATTTAGAGGTATATTAACTGGATCATATGGAAATCAAAAATTTTTTTTTGAGGAACCACCATGATGTTTTCCATAGAGATAGTACCATTATACATTCACACCAGCAGAACACAAGAGTTCCAATTTCTCCACATCCTTGCTAATACTTGCTGTTTTCTGTTTTGATAGCAGCCATCCTGGTAAGTGTGAGGTGGTATCTCATTGTGGTTTTGATTTGTATTTCCCTAATGATTAGTGATGTTGAATATCTTTTCATGTGCTTGTTTGGCATTTGTATACCTTCTTTGGAGAAATTGAAGAAACATTTTTTGATCATCTGTGGGATGTATATCCAATAGCCATTTCCTCTTGCCTTCCCAGCTGAGGTTTAATTTCATGTCTCTTCAACATGATTCAGGGATAACTCCTGATTAGTCTTAAGTCAGTGGTTCTCAATTCTAATGTACATTAGAGTCACCAAGGGTAGCTTTTAAAAATATCCATCTCTGAACCTCCTTCCCAGACCAATGAAATCATAATGTCTAGAGGTAATAGTACCAATAGTCCTGGGCATCAGTATTTTATGTTTCCTATTTAGCCCCAGATTTTCAAATATGCTGCCAGAATTGTGAACCATGAGTCTAACCCAACCACAGTACTATTATTCTTGACAGTAATTAGGTTAGAATTGGTTGTGTGATTTGATTCTAGTTAATATGTCAATATGACATGAAGGCTTCTAGAAAATAGTTACTTTTTCTTTTTTCTTTTTTTTTTTTTTTGAGTTGGAGTCTCACTCCGTCACCCAGACTGGAGTACAGTGACTGCTCCCGGCCACTGCAGCCTCAACCTGCTGGGCTCCGGCGATCCTTCCACCTCAGCCTTCCAAGTAGCTGGAACTACAGGCACACGCTACCATGCCCGGCTAATTTTTTGGTTCATCTTCTTTTTTAGTGAAATTTTTCTGATATCACTTATGCTATGATCTAATGGCATTCCCCAGAATTCATATGTTGAAACAATCGCCAATGTGATAGGTGAGGCCCTTAAAAGATGATTAAGTCATGAAGGCTCTGCCCTCAAGAGGTGGGACTAGGGTGCTAATGAAGGGATTGAGGGAGTGGATTTTTTTCTCTTCCAGTCTTCTGCCCTATGGGGACACCTAGAGGGTGCCATTATGAGGAACAAGCTTTCACCAAACACTGAATCTGCTGGCACCTTGATTTTGGACTTTTCAGGCTCTAGCACTGTGAGAATAAAAATGTCTGTTCTTTATCAATTACTCGGTCTCTGGTACTTTGTTTACAGCAGTACAAAAGAAGGGGGAAGCATCTGAAACAACAGAGATCTCAGGGCTCAATATAATTTGATGCCTACCAGCAATGGGGGCTATTTCCATCATGCCAGTAATTGTCTCTCACATTGTATACCTACTTGCAGAGTTTTATAATCTAAAATTCCAGTTGCTACCTCTGGGTGGCAATGAAATGTCTGTAAAACTTATTTATTTATTTATTTTTGGATTGGCGTTTCACTCTGTCACCCAGACTGAAGTACAGTGACTGCTCCCGGCCACTGCAGCCTCAACCTGCTGGGCTCCGGCGATCCTTCTGCCTCAGCCTTCCCAGTAGTCGGAACTACAGGCATGCGCTACCACGCCCGGCTGATTTTTTTTTTTTTATTTATTGTGAGTCAGGGTCCCACTCTGTTGCCCAGGCTGTAGTGCAGGGGTATGATAATGGCTCATTGCAGCCTCGACTTCCTGGGCTCAGGTGATCCTTCCGCTTCACCCTCTGAATAGTTGAGACTCCACGCGAGCACCTCCGGGTCTGGCTTATTTTTCTGATTTTTTTGCAGAGACAAGGTCTCGCTATATTGCCAAGGCTGATCTCAGACTCCTGGGACCAAGCAATTCTCCCACCTTGGCTTCTCTAAGTGTTGAAATTCCAGGCGTGAGCCACCATGCCTGGTCACTTTTTCTTAAAATGAGACTCAGAATGGGGTGGGAGATGGAATGAATAGTTTCTGAATATGAAACTGAATATGACTCTTAGAACTAAGGCAGTCCTCTTGCAACTGTGAAAGGTACTATCCTGAGAGTGTCAGAGCAGGAAGACACTACAGAATCTTGGAAGCTGATGGTGTTGAATTGCTGACTTAATCCACCTTGGAGCCACCCTACCTCTGGAATTTTGATGTAACATAATAAATGGCCTTCTTAGCTAGATGTGGTGGTGCATACTTGTAATCCCAGCTACACAGGAGGCTGAAGCATAAGGATTGCTTAAGCCCAGGAGTTTGAGGCTGCAGTGAGCTATGATCATGCCACTTCACTGCAACCCCTGGGTGACAGAGTGAGACTCCATCTCTTAAAAAAATAAAATAAAACAAATGGCCTTATTTAAGCTGTTTTGAGTTGGATTTTCTGTTACTTGAGCTGAAAGTATCCTAATAGAACTGTATGCTGGGGATTTCAGAAGGACTATCATCTGTTATGATAGAAGAAAGGAACCCAGCTTAGGCAACATAGTGGGACCTCATCTCTAAAGAAAATTAATAAATTAGCTGGGCATGGTAGTGTGCACCTGTAGTCCCAGCTACTCAGGGAGCTGAAGCAGAAGGATCACCTGAGCCCAGAAGGTTGAGGCTGCAGTGAGCTCTGATCAAGTCACTGCACTCCAGCCTGGGCGACAGAGAGCGACCCCAACTCCAAAAAAGAAAAAAGGAACCAAGACACTGAGTTTTTAACTTCACTCCAGGATTCTCATGTTGAGAGTCTACTGTTCAAAGTTTTTAGGTTCATTCAAATCAAGTGAGACAGAGAACCAGGAAAGTAGGACAGGCTGTGCAATCGACAGCTAGACCTGAACTGGAGGCATCCTGAACTAAAGTAAAGAACTAAAAGCATTCTGAACATAAATGCTCTTTCTGCTGCAACTTGCCCTGTAGTCCAGGCCAAGTCCTGAAATCTGGGTCAGTGATAGGATTTGGATGCAACATGACAAGGGAAAGAAGTAGTGTTCATGAAAACATTCTAAGTCCAAAACACAAAGTCTTTTGAGATTAAATGTAACACCTTGGTGTGATACCTGAGTACAAACAAGTAACTTATTTAAACTAATGGCCAACCAGGTAGTACTTAGGTTACACGAGTCTAAGGTTTCTAGCAGGAGTAATCTTCTTTAGCCTCTTCTCTGGAAGAGATCTAGGTGTTATCAGAGCAGGCCTCATCTCTACTATAGTTTCCTTCAATTATACCCGTGAGGGTAGCTTCTGAGTAGGTGGTGAATATTACCATTAAATGAGTCCCAAAGGTAAGGTTGAGTGAGGGGGCACATGGGACATTCTGTTGGCTGGGCACAGTTCTGTTGATGTGTTAATTCCAGTATACATACAGAACTGACAAATCCTAGGATACACCAAAATGTTTTAAAAAAAAAAAAAGACCAATGATCAGTGCTTAGCTAACAGTACTGTGTGACATGAACCAGCTATGGGAAGATTGTGGTTCAATCTTAATCAATTATATCTCTAGGAAAACCATTGAAGTAGAAAATACTAAAAGCATACTTGCCATCCACCTTTCAGATTCTGTTTTCTAATCTATTCTTGTAGATAGTATCAAAATTTGAAATGAATGTTGAAGGTATTTGTTAAGTTTATTCAGATCTCCACTTGTCAGTAACATATCTGGTCTTTGATATTGCTTGTTTGCTCTGTGGTATCTACCACGAAGCCAAAGGCCTACATTAGTATTCCTGAAAGTCCTTAAAATAGAGACTTGCATAAAATGCATCTCAGTTTTAGAATGAATGTGAAAATGTTAGGAAAAAGTGCAAGAAGGGAAAAAGTCCTGTGATGTATTCATTTAATTGGACCAGCATTTTTTTAAGTCAGAATCTCACTCTATCACCCAGGCTGGAGGGCAGTAATATGCCCATGGCTAACACAGCTTCGACCTGCTGGGCTCAGGTGATCCTTCCACCTCAGCCTTCCAAGTAGCTGGGACTACAGGCATGTGTCACCACACCTGACTAATTTTTTGATTTATTGTAAAGATGAGGTCTCGCCATGTTGCCTAGGCTGGTCTCGAACTTCTAGGCTCAGGCAATCCTCTCACCTCCCTAAGTGCTGGGATTATAGACACGAGTCACTGCACTCAACCTCCACCAGCATTTATGTTGATTTCAACACTGTGTCATTTGAACAGAAGTAGCACAGTGATGCCCCCAATGCTGTCATTAGGTCCGTGAAGTCTCTTGAAAACAAAGGACTCTTGAGTGTGAAAACTATAAACAAAGATGAATATTACCCATATCGGCAAAATATATTAAAAATTACTACTAGAACTTTGAGGACACATGCAAATGTAGAAAACATGGACTACTTTAGGATGATAAGAGATAGCACCATACACAGTGATAATTGTTGGACATCTTAATAAGGGAGGATGATTCTTCCAGTCAAAACACAATTGCCAGCCAGGCATGGTGGCTCTCACCTGTAATCCCAACACTTTGGGAGGCTGAGGTGGGAGGCTTGCTTGAGCCCAGGAGTTTGAGACCAGCCTGGGCAACATAAGGCCTTGTCTCTACAAAAAATAAAAAAGTTAGGTGTGGTAGTGTGTGCCTTGGTAGTGTGTGTCTGTAGTCCCAGTTACTCAGGAGAGTGACACAGGAGGATCACTTGAGCTTTGGAGTTGGAGGCTGCAGTGAATTGTGATTGTACCACTGCACTCCAGCCTGGGTGACAAAGTAAGATCCTGACTCAAAAAACAAAACTAAAACACACAAATGTCACCCTGAACAGAGTAGCAAGACCTTGTCTCTACCAAAAATAAAAAAATTAGCTGGGTGTGATGGCACATGCATGTAGTCCCAGCTACTTGGGAGGGTGACACAGGAGGATCGCTTGAGCCCAGGAGTTGGAGGCTGTGGTGAGCAGTGACCATGCCACACGCACTCCAGCCTGGGCAACAAAGTGAGAGCCTGACTTAAAAAACAAAACGAAAGCACACAAATGTCATCCTGGACAGAGTATCAGTTTGTCAGGAGGAAGAGGCTAAATGCTAACTCACTTGCTTATAAGATACTGGAAATCAGGAGAGGGGTTTCTGATGTTTGGGTAATTTGCAGAGATGTTCTGATACTGGGCTTATGGTTGGGAAAATGTGGAGGACTCAACAAGGGGGACAATGGCTTTCTTGGAACTTCTGGAGAATCTATTGAAGGCATTTTGTATCTGCTGCCTATCATAGGATATGGAGATATTGAGATATAATTAAGTCAGGGCTGATTCTACCTTTCTCATTGAGTTCAACATGGTCGTTCTTCTTCTTATTATTACTAGTTTTAATACAGATGGGGTCTCACTCTGTCATCTAGGCTGGAGTGCAGTGCTGCAATCATAGCTCATTGCAGCCTTGAATGCCTGAGCTCAAGCGATCCTCCTGCCTCAGCCTCCTACCTAGCTAGGACTACAGGCATGTGCCACCATTTCCAGCTAATTTTAAAAAATTTTTATAGAGATAGGAGTGTCCATATCTTGCCCAGGCTGGTCTCTGACTCCTGTCCTCAAGCAATCCTCCTGCTTTGGCTTCCCAAAGTGCTCAAATTATAGGCGTAAGCCTCTGCACCCGACTCCATTCTTCCTTAAATGAAACCTGCCAGAGATTTTGTTTCTCCAGATCCCTTTACCCTGAAAATAAAAGCCACATACAAAGAAACTGAAAAAGAATCAGAGAAGCAACAAAACATAGAAACTTGGAGAAATGGAAGGACAGGAAAGAAGAAGAGAATTAAAGATGAGAATTAAAAACGAAGATCCAGATAGAAGAATCCCAAAGAAGAGGACAGAACTGAATCATGGAGCAAGGCAGTTGTTCAGCCTAGGAAAAAATGTAAAATTAATGTCTTAATACTGCATTTCCCAGAATCCTAGATCCGTGGTAAGATACGTTTAGCAAACACTGTATCCCATGTCTAACCTCATTGAACCCCAGCAATGTTTGGCTTATTAATGATTAATGGCTCTGAGAAGTACTTCGGTGAAGAAACTGAGTTAACTCATAAATGTATTTAAATACAGAACTCTTTTCTTTTTTTGAGTTGGAGTCTCACTCTGTCGCCTAGGCTGGAGTGCAATGGCACACTCATGGCCACCGCATCCTCGACCTACTGGGCTCAGGCCACCCTTCTGCCTCAGCCTTCTAAGTAGCTGGAACTACAGGCACTTGCCACCATGCCCAGCTAATTTTCTTGATTTATTGTAGAGATAGATCTTACCAAGTTGCCCAGGTTGGTCTCAAACCCCTGGGCTCAGGCAATGCTCTCACCTTAGCCTCCCAAAGTGCTGGGATTATAGTCATGAGCCACTGTGCCCTGCCAGGGTTCTACACTACACATTTGTTACCTGCTTCTATATTGTATAGTAGTTTTCCTTATCCACAGGGATACATTCCAAGACCCCCAGCAGATGCCTGAAACTGCAGGTAATACTGAACCCTATATATACTATGTTTTTTCTGATATACACACACCTATGATAAAGTTTAATTCATGAATTAGGCACAGTCAGAGGTTAACAATAATAACTAATAATGAAACAGAGCAATTCAACAATCTGTAACAAAAGTTATGTGAATGTGATCTCACTGTCCCTCTCTCAAAACATTATACTGTATTCACCTGTTTTCAGACAGTGGTCGACAGTAGGTAACTGAAACCATGGAAAGTACAACCGAGAATAGGGTGGAGGTGGGGATTTCTGTATTAAATAAACATGGTGGCCACAAGAAAAGTGTTTAGTTAGAGGAAGAAGCATGATACAATGGGAAAAACACCAAATGTTAGGAGTCAGGTGAGTTGATATCAGTTGCCGACTCTTTCCAATTCTGCATATCTACATAGAAAAAATGGTATGTGTAGCTTATATTGTTGAAAATTCAAAATCAGAGAGAATTCAACTGGTAGCAAGGTTTAGAATCTAGGTTTTCTCCTCTTTGGTATAGTGCTGACTATGAAAAGAAAGGAAAAAATAGCAAGAATCTGTTTTTTTCTCCTAAGTAGGTTAATCAGCTTGTCCAAGTTAACCTCTCCAGGCTTCACTGTACTTATTTGTAAGGTGAGGGAAGAAAGTTAGACATGAGGATCTTATAATCCTGCCAAACTTTAAAACCTTATGTATCAGGAGTTCTGATAATTAAAAAAAAAAAAAAAATCATTTCAATTGGGACTATGTAACTCTCACTCATCAAAAAAAAAAATCAAACAACTTATAAGTAGCTTGACTTCCCAAACAAAACTCAAGGGAACCAAATTATTTTCTTCTACTGTGCAACTCTGAGCACAGGCTGAAAACTAGCTTTGTACTGCCTTGGTACAAGGTATAAAGCAAAGTTCTTGAAAACTGTGATGTTTTCCAGAAGTGTCTGCCTTGGACTGTCTTAAGGCTCTTTTAGATGAAAGTCATAGGCACCATTCAAGCTTATTTAAGAAGAACAGAGGATTTGTTGGCTCAGATAACTAGGACATTCAAGGTTGCATCTAGCTTTGGGAACAGAAAGATTTGAGGATCTAAACCATGTTACACAGATGTTGTCTTCCTTGATCTCTCAGCTCTGCTTTCTTCTCAGTGGGCTTTGTTGTCAGACAGGTTCTTTGTACATGGTAACAAAGATGGCTTTCTGCAGCTCTACACTTCATGGTTCTCAACCACCATGCTTAAAAAAAAGAGGTAGTGGCTGGGCGTGGTGACTCTCGCCTATAATCCCAGCACTTTGGGAAGCTGAGATGAGAGGATTGCCTGAACCCACAGGTTTGAGACCAGTCTGGGAAACTTGCCAAGACCTCATCTCTACAATAAATCAAAAAGTTAGCCAGGTGTGGTGGTGCATGTCTGCAGCCCCAGCTACTTAGAAGGCTGAGGTGGAAGGATTGCCTGAGCCCAGCAGTTCAAGGCTACAGTTGCCATGAGCGTGCCACTGTACTCCAGCCTGGGCGACAGAGTGAGACTCTGACTCAAAAAAAAAAAAAAAAAAAGATTCACTGATTCTTTTCTTGGTCATATTCATTCTACAGATGAGTCTATCAAAGGGTTTCTTTCTTTCTGTTAGTGCTTTTTCTTTTGTTCTTTCTCTCCCTTCCTCCCTCCCTCCCTCCCTCCTTCCTTCCTTCCTTCCACCTTCCTTCCTTGATAGGATCTCACAAGCAACCCTCCATCTCAGCTTCTCAAGTAGCTAGGATTATAGGAGCAAACCACTGCACCTCGCAAATGCTTTTTCCTGGGTAGAAAGCATAAACAGCTGACGTGAAAAAATTGGAGCAAGTGGCTCCTCTGATCCTACCACACATCACCATACAACTACATGGTGCACCCTGCAGCTCACAGCCCTGCTGCTGTTTGATTTCACATATTTATAGAGCTTGCCTCCCTTTGTCCAACAGCAAGGACAAATTGACCTTATGAATGGTGAAAATATATACACTGAACAAGACATACTAAACTGAACTTTCCTGGTTATCATGCAAATTTGACATGATTGAAAAGACTAGCAGCTTAGAGTCCTTTTTTAAGTACAGTATTTTATCTGTGTAGAGTACAACACTTTCATTATGAAACTTCGAGACCTCTGTATTTATCTGTATCTTCATCATCTTTTCCTTCTTTCTTCTCATCATATTGTAAAAATTGTACTTCTCATCTTGGGTTCTATTCACAGCAAGGGCTGGTCACATAGCCCTGTTGAACTGCAAGGAGTTGGGAGTTGTGAAGGGCAGATGAAATTTTTGGTGAATCTCAATGTCTCCCTTTCTCCGTCCTGCCCTCTCTCCCTCCCTCTCTCTCATCCTCCCCCCTCCCCTCCTCTCTCTATCTCTCTCTCTTCCATGGAGCTTTTGTTTCCCATATTTTGTAATCTCCAAAATTGAACTTCTGCTGAATACCACTAAAATTTGCTTTTTGGCAGAAGAGTTTGCAGCTTATATGATACATTCACTGTTTTACAAAGTTTGGATATATGAAATTATTTTCAGGAATACTAATTCCACAGTGATGAGTCAACTCAATGCAAAAATGGTAACAGTAGTTACTAATTAAAAGTGATTAAATATCTTTATGCTTATCTACATTGAACATTTTTTTATTCCATGGAAAATATTCCAAAGAAACAACTACCAAGCAAAGGGCCCATAATAGGAGAGAGAAATAGAAGAAAACTTTGGAGTCTTGGTATTTGGAAAGAGTAGCCTCTTATAGGCTCGGCTTCTGTCATTTTGCACTTGGCTCTTGAAGTTCCTCCTTACCTTAGAGTTAAGTCTTATGACCAGAGAAAGCTACAGAGCACTGTGGGCTAGACAGCTAAAGAGTTACATTCACGGATTTCTGAAAAATAACAAGCATATTTCTTTTCTTCCTTTTTTTTAGAAAAAGCATTTGGCTTAAGGGAAACAGCAGAACCTGACGCCTGTCACTCAGTTCTCCTCTGAGACCCAATCCCAGCTCTTGCTCTCGCCATGTAAACAGATATCTCATCATAGCACCTCAAAGAAGAGACCACTGTGTGGATCCCATGACACTCAGAAATTGACAGGATTGGTCTACATCATGAGCTGAAGTTCCAAAACATTTCTTCCCAAAGAACATTACCTAAGGCTGACACAAATTGATGTGAATAGTAAATAGAAATCCCACAGAGGGTTGGTTGGGATACTTGTTCTCTAGAGCAGTGCTACTCAACGATGGACGCTCAGAGATTCACCTGGGGAAGATTTTTAAAAATACCTTCTCAGCCGGGATCGGTAGCTCAGCCTAATCCCAGCGCTTTGGGAGGCCAAAGTGAGTGGATTGCCTGAGCCCGCGGGCTCGAGACCCGCCTGGGCAACTTGGCGAGCCCTCATCTCCACAATAAATAAAAAATTAGCTGGGCATGGTAGCGTGCACCTGTAGTTCCAGTTACTTGGAAGGCTGAGGCGGAAGGATCGCCAGAGCCCAGCAGGTCGAGGCTGCGGTGGCCGGGAGCGGCCACTGCACTCCAGTCTGGACGACAGAGTGAGACTCCAACTCAAAAATAAATAAATAAATAAATAAATAAAACCTGCCCTGTCTACTTCAAGAAATGTGAAGATATAAATAAATTTACAGCTTTGTGAAACAATTTATGAGTATTACAAAAATGCTAGTTATGTTTAAGTTCTTTAACTACACCCCTTGTAACCAAGGGCTTCTTTTTATAACAAGGATAGGCACTACTGGAATACATTTGATGGCCATGACATAGAAAGAAGTTATCTGGCCCCGATGAGGATTGAATCTCAGAACTTTGGTCTAATTAGGCCCTACTTATGCATGAGCAAAAAGACTAGCCTCATGGTTCTGTCTAATCGATCAGTTTGGAAATACCACAATGTTCTCTTGGGTCAGCATGCATACAAACCTATACACTAAATGAGAAAGAAACAGTAGGACATCACAGCAGATACAGAGAAATGATAAAATTTCACTTAAGAAAAGCTGGTCCAAAAAAAAAAAGAAAAGAAAAGTTGGGACAAAAAGGTCTATTTGTAAATCACATAAGAACTTTACAAGTAAAAGATCAAGTGCCAGTGTGTGTGTATGTCTGCGTGTGTGTGTGTGTGTGTGTGTGTTACTCCCAGGCTTTTAGATCCTTTCTCACAAAGGGACCGATGTGGAACATGGAAAAGTCCATGTTCTAGTCCTAGTTCTACCCTTAACTACCTGTGTGAAAACTACACCAGTCTTCTTACATTTGGAGGCCTCAGTTGTAATTTGAGTGCATTGCAACAGAAAATGTCTAAGTTTCCTTCCAGTCCTAAAACTCTATGGCTTGACACACAATTTCATCCGATCATTTTATTAAATGATTTTAGATTTATAACATTGTTAGCTAAGCCAATGATTGATTTGACCAGAGTCTTTTGTCAGGAAATTAACCCCTATTACATCATTATTTTTGCAGGAAATTATGAGTTGCTCTTCAACTACTGTAATGGGTGTACTCTATATTATAATTTGAAGCCTGTTGGTCTACAGACATCTGTAGGTGGGCTGCCCATTATGTACTGGGGGTTTCTGGGAGAGGCAGAAGCCTCTGTACTCACCCATTATTAACCAAAATGAACCCAGAAATGTCAAGCACATCACCAGGCGAGTGATCCAGGAACACTTTTAGTTCATTCTCTTCCTTCTAGATGGAGTTGGCATCACTGATATCACTGGATATTGGAGAGTTAACATCCTGGTGTTGTCTCTGCTCTTTATGGTTTGACAAAAGATGTGTCTCATGAAGACTTAGGCAACCCCAGTACCTCACCTCAAAGTCCCATGCGTTTGGGTGAAAATGGAAAACATGGTGACTGAGAAAATGAAGTTCTTAACATAATCCCAACCCAGGCTGCCACAAAGTCACCACAATCCTTTTGCAACTCTGAGTCACTCAGCAAACCCACCACAAATCATTTTAATTCTAGACCAGCTTCCCCAAGCTACCCAGCTACCTATACCACTTCTCTTTTATTAGTGAAATAAATATATAGTCTAGAAAAATTTCTTGGGAAAAACATATTAATTCCACAAATAGTTTTGAATGCCTATAATATGTGGGCATGACTTTAGGCACTAAGAAAATATTTGTAAACAACACAAACATCTTTCATGGAGTTTACATTTTAGCTGGTTAGAGACTGACAGAAAAAAAATGCTTATTAGATTCTTCTTCATGCCTTTTAAACATACTCCATCTGGCCATGATCTTTTAAAAAATGTGGCACACCAAAATCGAACAAAAACCTCATGCAGATATTGTAAAATGAAACCTGGCCTTCCAGATCATAGTGAAAGTATATTTTTAGCTTGGCATGGTTCAGCCTGTAATCCCAGCACTTTGGGAGACCGAGGCGAGAAAATTGCCTGAGCCCATGGGTTCAAGACCAGCCTGAGTAACTTGGTGAGACCTCGTCTTTACAATAAATCACAAAAGCTAGCTGGGCATGGTGGTGTGCGTCTGTGGTTCCAGCTACCAGGAAGGCCGAGGAGGAAGGACTGCCTGAGCCCAACAAGTTGAGGCTGTGGTGGCCATGAGCATACTACTGCATTCCAGCCTGGGTGACAAGAGTGAGACTCCTATTAAAAAAAAAAAAAAGAAAGTATGTTTTTAACATTGATATTAATCTTTGCCAAGGTAGGAGGATCAAGTGTGTTTTAAGTTTGTTGACTCATAAATAGGCAGACCTGTGGTCTGTGAGCCTCTACTTGCACTCTAGTCTCAGGGGCCACCAGTATTAGGGGTGGATGTGTTGAGGGGAGAGTATTGTTCCCCACTAATTAGTTTCTTACTCATGGTATCAAAATCAGGAAATTTAAGTCCAACTTTCTCCAAACCAACCAGCAAAATGGTATAACTTCTGTTAGACACTTTCTGTTGCAAAAAAAAGAGATTTATGCAGGTTACCTGAAGCGGGGGAGCATTTCATATAAAAATTCATATGGTGGCCAGGCATGGTGGCTCATGCCTGTAATCCCAGCACTTTGGGAGGCTGAGGTGGGAGGACTGCTTGAGGCCAGGAGTTTGAGACGAGCCTGGGCAACATAGTGAGAACCCATTTCTATTTTTATTTTAAAAATTCATATAGCATAAAAGAGAGTTCTTGGAACTCCATGAATAGCAAGCACAATGCAATGGGGTCTTGCAGAGAGGCAAAGTGGAGCCAAGGCAGCCCCATATACCTTGCAGTAAAGAGCACCATGTTGGTGCCCTGATGTTAACATGACTCCCAGTTGCTGCTTCTCTGGATGCTTTTCTTCCCTCCGATTATCCCCTGGATTCCTCCAAGTTGTGTCTTCTCTCTGCCTCTTCTTATTCGTAACTGGCTGCTTACAGGGGCTCTCTGTGCTCCTGTAACAGTGTTTCCAGCATTCCCCCAGGCTGCCATCTGCCTGATTTGTTCCATATTTCTCAGCTCAAAATTTCAAGGATAAGAATCTAATTGAATCTCTGTGTTCCCTTTGAGGAAATCCTGTTCATCCCAGGCTAATTCATCGCCAGTTTCCTGGTCTAATTAATACATTTGGTGGGGGTCACTGACGGATCGGCTGGTTTTCAGTTAGGCATGCACTCATATCCAATCAGCTATTGCTGAAGGGAATCTTGAAGTAGAAACCATGGCCAAGGAGGGCTGGCTCATTAGCAGGGCCCGTGGAAAGGGCAGTTTTCCTTAGAAGCGGCTGTGGGTACAGCAGACACCATGATTATCCAGTATAGTGATTGTGGTGAGTCTTGGCAGCCTACCTATCATATTTTCTACATATTCTTTTTTTTTTTTTTTTGAGTTGGAGTCTCACTCTGTCGCCCAGACTGGAGTGCAGTGGCCGCTCCCGGCCACCACACCCTCGACCTGCTGGGCTCCGACGATCCTTCCGCCTCAGTCTTCCAAGTAGCTGGAACTACAGGC